>NC_134458.1:21939194-22242953 GCF_047948215.1 Lycorma delicatula
TTCGTCTGACATCCACAGTTCGTACAAACTCTTCGTTATCATTTATCTTCTGAAGCATTACATTACAGAATTGTGCTCGCACAACTGCATCGTTCGGTTTCAGTTCCTGGACGATCTGCAACTTGTATGGATGGTATTGCAAATCCTTCACTAACATTCTTCGAACACTTGGAACTATGCAATTGTAAAGATGCTGAGAGACGACGGATTGACCGATGTGGACTTCATGTGACAACATCTTGTAAAGCTTGAACATTCTGTGATGTACGGACGGTTCGCTCATGGCCTGGAGGTTTCTTTTTCATTGCCAAACCAGTTTCCTCAAAATTAGACATCCATGTTTTAATTGCATGTGCTGATGGAACACGGTCGTGCCGTCCCAGATTAAAATGACGGCGAAATTCTCTACGCGCTCCCTCCACACTGTCATTGTTTTTGTAAAACGCTTTGATAGCAAATGCACATTGCGCACCACTCCAAGGATCCATGACAACTAAATGGCAGGTTAGGTTAGAGAGGCTGGTGCCACTTATAAAGTGGTACCAATCGCCCATAGCTACCAACTCAACTTTCAAAATTTCCCGTTTCTTTGAATCACCTATATATTTTAAGATTTAAAATTTTTTATTGATTTCTGATCTACATAGTTCCAAATAAAAAAAAATTTTTTTTATTAGTTTAGAAGGTTTATTTTATTTAAATTTATCTATTTCTTCTTTCGATAGCTTGTTTAGTAGTTTAGAATGGATTTGGTATTTAAAAGTTTTCTGAGATATATAATTTTTATTTTTCTATATTTTTTATATTACCGTTGCGTTTTATTAATCATATTTAGTAAATATCATGTGACCAACGGTTTTTTAAAACCTTTACTATGTTATTTTTTATCTTTCCTAGTTTTAGTGATTAATTCACGTACTTATTTGATTAATAATTACATCACTTAATTTACACTATCTACAAAGTATACATTTTTCCGTTATATTAGGATAACAATCAATAATCTGATAATCAAGTCTTATAGATTTTATATTGAAAGAGCTTTAACAAAAGCATTGTCCATACTTCATTAAAATTACTTCTGATCGATATACTTTTATTAAAATAAGGTTCAAATCCTAATTCATAGAGTTTACTAAGAAATTCAACACTAAAAATTATTTTTGTTTATATTAATATTGAAATCACCTAATACTATGTGATTCTTTATATGTTTATTACCTATCGAATAGTTATACATATCCTTAAAGATCTTCTTTTTATAATCATGACTTCTGTTCACTTTGGTGAATATATTTTTATTTTTTAAAGGTATAAATACAGTAAGTCGGTCGATCCTAAATTATCATTGATTACTTTGTGTTCAACCTGCAATCGATAAAAATCATATCCCCATTTGCTTAGTTTAATCTTTTTTGTTCATCTGTAAAGTATAACCACTAATATAAATTTTTTTTTTTTTTCTTAACCAAGCTATGGTACAAATAATAATCTTTGGTTTTAAGATAAGTTGAACAAAAGTGCTTTTAAATTAACAATATTTTATTTCAAACTTGTTATGTTAACAAACAGTAATAACATACCGCTATCGCTTATTATTAAATTACACGTTCATTGCTCCCATTTTTTCATTTGGTCCCTGATGCCAGAATGATTTTTTCCTCTCACGGTCCTTAAATCGGTAACTATTCATTACTATAGTATTCATTTCACTTATTTTTTGGTAAAACTAATAAAAAAACTAACTTGGGATCTATCGGTCCCACCCACAAATTATGATCATCAGGGCCAGTGGGACCGAATGGTCACACTATTTCTTAAATAATATTTTGTTTTGTGTATATAACTACAATAATAAATCACATTATATAAAACTTAAAACAAACACTACTTACTATATCAAAATTATCAGAAAAGTGTCAAGTATTTTAAAATAAAATATAGTAATAATACATAGAGGCTATAAAAAATAATGAATATGAAAATGCAAATGCAAATACAAAAAATAAAACACAAATACAAAATATTTATCTGTGGTATTCATCAAAGCACTCAACAGAGAAAGTCCTGGTTTATCATCACATTTTTCACAAAAATATATAGGATTTTTTCTCCTTTCCCTTCTTGTAGCACAATCTGCATCATTTACGAGCTAATCTTTGTCCTTTTCCTTTGTCATTAACTAATCTTGAGAATTTTTTTAGTCTGTGGGTTTTAATTATCAGTGTTCTTGGTATTTCTTTTAACGGTAACAAAGTAATAATTACAGAAAGTCGAAAATCATAAAGTGGTAACTCTTGCTGGCCACTATAGCGGTTGTATAATTTATGGGAATTTACAATTATAAGTTGTAAAACGTGAATGAATATTTTCTTGTACCACCAAAGTGTCTTACGTTCCATTGGATAGCAAGCTATCATTTGATCCTGCCTATCAATCCCTGACGTGTTTATTGTATTCTATAATGGCTTTCGGCTTGTTTTTTCTTGGCCTCTTCTGTTTGTAGTCACTTGCATTTCATTTTCAAATTCATTTGTAATATATAAAACTTCTCTTTTATCCTTGTACTTACCAATATTTATTTGGTCTTTGATCAAAGATACATCTTCATTTTTTTTTCCTAAATTTACAGGATTACCTGTACACCATAAATATGGCATGTCCCTTTTGAAATTATCATTCTAGTAAAGACAGCACAACTTTCTGTATATGCCCTGGACCTCTAGTATCATCGTTTGCACCAGCGTATACCATAAACCGTAGAAGAAAGCCATCTGGTTCTGTCAACACATATAATTTAATACCATACTTGTGACTTTTGTTTTTAATGTACTGTCTAAATATTAAACTTCCCCCACCATAGAATCATGCTTTCATCGAGAGAGAGTTCCCTTGCTGGAGAATAAATTAATTAATCTTGGCATTAAAATAATTAATTACAGGTATTACTTTTGACAGACGATTGTCAGTTTCATCATTCAAATTAAAATTCAAACATCCATCTCATAATAATAGAAATCTATTCCTTGACATTTGTTCTCTGAAAATTGGAATATTGAACAATCTATCGCTGTTCCAGTAATAAGTAATGCAACTAAGTGGAATGGTTCCAGTAATTCATCAATGTTCTTTTGTATCAGGCCATAAAAAAAGATTTATCGAGTAATTGTTTTGTTTCAATATACTCTAAAAAATTATCAAGTGAAAAATTAAGAAGTCAATTGGATCGTTACCTTTATTTAATTTTTTTTTGTTATAGATAAGTCTGAGAAATGCCATTTACGCATGGGGGAGTGTCGGACTCACACGGGTTCGGCTAGATGTTATTAATACCTATGTTTGCCTGCACCTTATTGACTAAAACTCCTATCTCACAGTTTCTCCCCCTCCGGGATCGGTCCTGCAGTTAAGCATTGTGTGGCCCCAGGAGGTGCCTGGATCCAGGGGTCCAGAGCCCTTGTGCTTCATCACCGTCACCCATCGGCACAAGTGCAGACACACGACGACTCCACAGGGGGCTGTCCTTCGCCCCTTCATACTCAGGTCATTTTCTTTGCCTGAGTCTCAGGTCTTCTATACGCAACTCTGATTCCTTGCTGAGTGATCTTCAGTCCTCTTACTGATCTGGGTTCTAAAATCAGGCTCTATCCCATTCGCTAGCTTCTCTCACTTTAGTTTTCAGGATACTTGTTGCTAGGTGTAGTACCTTGTCCCATTCCATTCTTCCTATCAACATGTATAGAACTGTTTCTTCCAGAGAAAGCCAGCTTAACCCGACATCTTGTCTGACCACATCCACTGCTGACATTGGTAGATGGTGTGCTCAACAGTATCTTTAAGATTGCAGTACCTACATAGAGGAGACACTCTCCTGCCAAATAGATGCAGGTAGGCTTCAAACTTGCCATGTCCAGAAAGGAGCTGTGATACAGAAACCTACCTCCACCTAGTCATCTCTGCACCCATACATCTATTCTTAATTTACGTGTCCATCCACCAGTAGGTGAGGTGTTCCAGGCCTCCAGTCACTTGGCCAGAAGTCCTTAGCCTCGGTCTTAGTCATACCAAGATAACCTGCCAGAGCATCAATGCACACAACCACACTGATGGAATCCTGGAGATGACCTCAATGGCATTTTGCAAAACCGTGCGGTATGCAGCTGCAATGTTCAACGCAGCACGTCTTTGAAGTAAGGATATTTTATCTATATTTCATTTCTTTTCAAGTCTCTACCCATGCAGGGATGGCATAAAATATGATTGAAGAAGCCACCGTCAGTATTATACATTGTCTAGAAGCACAAGGACCACTGTGGTTACACAAAAGCTTACAGAGATTATCAACAACTGTCTCAGCACATGCCAAGGTCTGCTGAAGGTGGACATTGTAGTTTCGGCTCCTCTCCAACCACACGTTAAGGCACTTAAGCATCCCGATGTGGGAATACTGGTCCCAGCAATATTAATTTGCATTTCTCGCAGTCTTCTTCTCCCGATCAATGATGCTACTATGGAGGTTTTATTAGGCGCTAACTGTAGACCTCTTGCCTCAAGCCAACAGCTTATTTGCCGAACCGCATTATTGGCTACCTCCTCAACTTCTGCTTCAGTATGTCCAACCACGAGGAGGGCCAAATCATCTGCGTATGCAAAAAGTTCAACATCCACATCAAACTCAAGTCTCAAAAACGAGGTCCCAAAGGAGTGAGCCGAGAACAGACCCCTGTGAAACCCCACCAAACATGTCAAAAACCAACTCACCATCTTCTGTGAAGGTTTTAAGCCTTCTGCAATGTAGGTAGCTGTTAATTATGCCAAGAAGATAACCACTTATATTCCTCTCTCTCAGCACATCACTAATCATTAGCCATTGGAGACCATTGGATCATTACCTGGAAGTTGAGCAAGTAATTCCTGACTGCCTTTGAAATTTATATATGTTTTCATTGTTCCAGTAAACGACCACATTGAAGATTCAGCACAGATAGGATCGTTAGTCGAATTGCTTTCTTCAGGTGGTCGTTTGTTTATTCAGGTTGGTTTGAGGGAGCTAAATGTATTTCCATCCTGTCATTTATTTCCACAGCACATGACTCTTCTGCAACGGAAAGATCACATTCAGAGGAAGTCTCAAAATCACTGAATTCATATTCAGAACCACTGTCTTTCTAAAGACAATCTTCAGTTTCAGAATCATTGTTCACATATTTACTCTTTTGTGAAATACAGCATCATTCTTCACACAAAAGTCCTGGTATTTCACTCATTTTTGTAGAATTATTGTTTTTAAAAAGCGTTGAAACAAAATAACTAATTATAATAATAAAGTAAAATAAACACAAATGTCTTAAAATAAAGTGAAACAAAGATGAAAATTTAGTAAAAATGAACAATGCCACAGTATAGAAATGAACCAAGGCCATGTGCTTGTTTGCAGATAGGCGCCAGTATTGATAGTCATCAAGAGATCGAATGGTCTCGATGGCACTCTGCCACACAAGCCAGTGAGACCTACTGCTCCAAGAAGCAATGAACATGTTAAAATCAGATACTTTATGAAAAATTCCTTCACTGTCAGTATACTTGTTAGTTGAAATCAATTCATTTCCTTCTTCATTACTAATATAAATACTATATTCTGAATTGTTAAAGTAGATTAAGAATATTAAGTTAGGTTAAAGATAATTAGTTTTTGTAACCTTCTATACAGAAGCCAACAGAAGTCAATACAGAGCCAGAAGAACAATACAGAAGTCTCACAATTGGCTTTATCATCGGCTGGGTGATCAATCAGTCTGTTCTCATGATATTTGTTACTGAAACTGATATGATTAATACATTTTTTAATGTCCTTATTCATTCCATATCACAATGATTAACAGCACAAGTCCTCCACGTAATTGTACCTGTACATTTTTTTAGCACTATGTCCATAATTATAACAGTTAAAACATGGATTTGCATTAAAATAATTATAGATTATGCATCTATTTATACCAATAAACATCAACATTTAATACTGCTATTAAAGTTCACTTTCTATTTCTTTTATTTTGATACTTATGTAGTCTTAATGCTAAATTAAATTGATCATTCATCTTGTTTCTATTATATCACTTTCCAACAAAATGAAATCCAAAGCTCCTAATTCTTCAACTCCAGTTATTTTATTTTAGGATCATTCATTTTTTTCAATTTAAATATTAGTATTCGTAGATTCTAATTCAGTTAAAATTTCTTTAGTTTTATTGATATCTTCACTTTTACTGAACTTTATTATAATATTATTGTCTTTCTTATGAATAGTTTTTAGCTGTAATTTGGTTTCTTGATTCATCTTTTGTTTTACTTTATTATAGGTCTCCTCGGACACATTTTCACTTGTAGACTTTATAATAATAAGTGGTAGATTGGTTGCTTATTATTTCAGGATAAATATTTTTCGTAACTTAAGATGTTTTTAAGAATAATTTTAGAGAAAATTTCTCATTAAAATTTTTTTTTATAAGATCTATTCAATATAACATCAGAAAGCATTAAAGCAACACTATCAGACCGGAGTATCAGATAGCATTGCTCTAATGAAACTGTTCACATAGATTAATTTAACAGCAGATCAGGATAATCTACAACTACGATTAGATTAGATTATTGCTACTGAAATGATAGTTTACAATAGCGATAGAGTGCTGGCTTTACTTCTGGTTAATGGAGTCTCGGGATGGTTCAATAGGCAGAACTCAGCCTCATCCCAGAGTTTCTGCATGGTCAAATACAGAATTACAGACAAGAGATGTACATGAGTGCACCCTCAACAGGGATCTCAGAAAATGTAACAGAAGCTTCTTACCTATTTTTTTTATTTTTGTGTGTAGTCTTGTTATATAAACTCGAGGCAGTTCTGCTATATTTATCATCCGTGTGAATATCTTGTGATGTTAACCCAGATCCATCACTATAAACAGTATCATCTCCTTCATCTGGATCTGAAATTTCTTCATTGCTATCATCAGCTGTATGCCATGAACTAACTGTGGTGTAAGTGCTGGTATCACTAACATTCATATCATTAGTTCTCTGAATCATCTTTTCTGATCGACCCGTTAAACCGATCCATGTTCCCAGTGATACTGTAAACATATAATTATCATTCATTATTAATTAATCAATTCAATAGATTAATAAAAAATAAGTAAATGCCATTTGACAGTACAGTAATGCATTCTAACACAGAATGCGGAAAATTCCAGAACTTTGTAGCAAGCAAGAGCAGAATACTTGAGTTGAGTGTCTAAGTAAAGAACTGTTTTGAGATGGTGAGCAGTAGAAAGCAGAAGAAGTGGAACGATGACTTTCAAAGAATTCTATTAGTTTCACTTCAAGACAAGTGAATGATTTCCAAACTTTCCCCTCCAAACTGGGTTTTCTTCTTTCCTAATAGAGCTTGACTTCATTAAGCTCTCTGGAAAAAAGGTATGTATAAAATCCTAGGCAGCGACACCTTGTAATTCGGTATGTTATAAACTAAATAATGTTTGCATTTTCAGTTATTTTTCCTGCTACAGAAAGGAAAATCATCATAGTTTTAACTAGATTTTTTTAAAGATCTACTTTAAATGACTACAAAATTTTAACCTGGTGATAAAAGATCTGTAATTTCCCCGTCACTCATCTCACTCTTATTTAAAATTTTATAATGTACTAGATTGATTAAATAATTGTTAAATGCCCAGATCATTTTTTAGTAAAGAAAATTTACTCCAGGTTGTAAAAAGTATATTATAAAAGAACAATACACAAATTTATTTATTTATTTTTAATCAAAATTAAGAGACTGAAATAAAAAATAGTGCTGATAGTTTTGCAACAAAAATAAGAATTAACACAACTTACATGATGGGCGCGCAGTCGTAATTTATACATAGAATCAACTTCAACATAAGTCTATTATTATTTTGCGTAATATAAGAATACCAAATATTAAAAATAAGTTCTAGACAATCTAAACTCTTTCATCTAGAGAAACTAATTCTCAAGATGAAAACATACAAGGTGAGTTCTTTGATTTTCATGTTTTTATATATAATTTTAAAACAGCTTATCAAATTCCAGCCTGATTTCCTCAGATGCTTTTGGCTATTCTACCATCTCCAGAGGATAATTATGACTAACATAAATAAAACTATAATCTTACACAATTAATTATATGTATTATAATACATATATCTAAAATTTAATTCATCATTTTGTTCAAATTTATCAAAAGTTAACGTTTTAAGTCTAAGTGACTAAGTCCGTATTGTAATAGTTTCTCAATTGTTATGAGTTCTGTAAATTGTGGAATCGGTTTAACAAACTTAATTATTATTGTTTATTATCTGATTATACAAAATATCAACATCAAACTTAAATTGTTCATTTATTAATTTGTTATTATTATTGTATATATGGAATTTTTTGAGATTAAAAGTGTTATAATAATTATTAGAGTAATCCAATACTTCCATATATTTATTTGGATCATAATTATGCATATTTTCCAATAAACGTTTAGCAAAATTTGAATGGTCTTTATATTTCTTTGTTATACAATTAATACAAGGGCTGTCCAGAAAGTAATTTATGTTTTGAAATAAAAAACCAACCAAACAAAAAAGAAATTTTATTATATACATTTGTAAGGGGCAATCTTAAACTATTTTTCTACATAGTCGCCATTTAAATTGAGGTACTTATCACAACGAAGCACAAGCCTTCAATTCCTTCTCTGTAGAAATCTGTCGCCTTAGAGCTTTGACACCCATCTTGTACAAAACTTGTGATAACCAAGCTTCCCCGATACAATTTCCCGAAGTAAATTTTGTGAAATTCGGGGAAAATGAAGCGACAGTTCCGTAATCGTAATGCAGAGATTTTCACAAATTTTATCATTGATTTTCATCATCAGTTCATCAGTCACAAGGCTAGGCCAACCACTGCAGTCATCATTATGAACACTGGTAAGGCCATTTTTAACTGAACGCAACACTGCCTCACTCCACCATCACTCATTATTGCATTTCCGTACACCTCACAAAGTTGCTGATGAATTTTAATTGGTTTGAGGTTTTTTGCCAGTAAAAACCTAATCACTGATCACACCTCACTACTTGCAGGATTTTCTAGTGAAGTACACATTTCAATAAATCACAAAAAAAAAAGAAAGAAAAATCACAGTCCACAAGCTACGACAGCTTGATGCTTACTGAGTATAGAAATGTTTTGACGCCAAGATGGTGGCTTTATCCCCACCCATCTCCACGCTAGGCACAAATGTAAGTTACTTTCTGGACCGCCCCTGTATGTTCCTTAGTTCTAATTAAAAATGATTGATTGGTCATACTAATAGCTCGTAATTCACAATCTTCAAATTTCAGGCTATATACTCCCTGTCCATTCAAATTAAATTTATTACCATTTATTTCAGTTTTGGCTGGATCTCTATTATTAATATAATTTATGATTTTATTATTAGTTGTAAATGCTGTGTTTAGATCAAATGATTTATATATTTTATTAAATTTTCTATAATTTAATTACATTCCACTTTTACATAATCGTTTCCAAGTTATTATTGTTATATATATATATATATATATATATATATATATATATATATATTTTAAGTATGTAAGATTATAGTTTTATATATTTTAGTCATAATTATCCTCTTGAAGATGGCAGAATAGCTGAAAGTGCTTGAGGAAATCAAATTGTAATTTGGTAAGCTGTTTTAAAATTATATGTAATAGTTATTATACCAAACGGTGCCATGTTCAAAAAACTAAATTTCATGTTTTTCACTAAACCTGACTGAAAAATAAAACTAAAAAATTTGATAATTGAAAAACAAATAAGATTTCTCCTACCTAAGCTCACAAAAACAAAGAAATATCTTTTAAAAGCTCAGAAATATATTTTAGTTCATAAAAATACTCATAATAATCATGTAAAATTAATGTATAATCAATAAAAATAACTAAATTAACTGATATAACAACACTGATCATGATTTTTAATTGGTTTTTTTTTTTTTTTTTAATTCTCTGATTTTGATAACTTGATACACGATAAGTGTAGTATAAATTCAGTTGAACAATACCTTCATTATGATCTCTGGACATATGAAGACCTTGAACAAGAAGTCCTCGATTGGTCTGATTATTTGGAATTAACTGTAATTTGATTCCCTGCCACCAGTCAACTCCTTCTTCAAATGTACTTCTAAGCAATTCACATTCATCTTCTTGTGAAACACATAAAAAAAAAAAAAAAATTATTGCGTATTTACATAATTACATATTCATAATAAACCTTTTTTAAAGTATTCACATTATTTTTGATTACACATTGGAGCTGCAAGTACAGGGTCATTCACGGGAACCGGATGTTTTTAAAATAATCATAAAAAATTGAATATTTACTTTAAAAAGGTTTTATTGGTACTGAAACACTTGTTAAATCAAAGCATTTGTTTCTTACTCATGAATGAAAAATTATGTCCGGCAAGTGATGTCCATTTTGGGCAATACATTGTTGTAGCCTTTCACGGTAACTGGCCTCAATTCTTTGCAGCATGTCTGCATCAATCTGGGTGACGTGATGACGAATTGCGATCTTTAGGTCCTCCAATGTACACAGTTTATTGCTGTACACACGCGATTTCAGAAACCCCCACAGAAAAAAATCACAACTACTCAAGCGGGGGACCGAGGGGGCCAAGGAATGTCGCCGAATCTGGAAACGATCTGTCCCGGAAACAAGTTACCGAGAACAGCCATCGTTGCCCTCGCTGTGTGCGCTGTAGCTCCATCCTGCTCGAATAACACATTTTGAAAATCGATTCCCCGGTTTCATAACTCAGGGATGAAAAACATATTCAACATCGCAATGTAACGATCAGCTGTTACAGTTACGGCAGCGTCATTTTCTTCAAAAAAATATGGTCCAATAACACCGACCTTTCCTATTGCACACCAGACAGTGTGCATAGCCTCACCTTTGGGCTATGAAGTGGTCTCTCGTGAAGCTGATGCGGGTTTCTTTCTGCCCAATACCAGCAATTCTGCTTGTTGACGAAGCTATTCAGATGAAAATGGGCTTCGTCACTCATTAACAATAACAAATTTTCATTTTCTTCAAAAACGGTAAGCATTTGTCGACAAAATTGTAATCGCTGCTTGAAATCTTGCTCGTTTAACTGCTGCATGACGGCTATGTTGTGAGGATGGAAATGCAGGTCTGTATGCAGAATTCGTCTTACCGTACTTGTGCTCATTTGAAGCGCTGCTGAATGCCTCTGAATAGAGTGCTGTGGGCTTCTGACAATGGCTTTCCTTACTCGTTCGATGTTCTTTGGAGTGCTAGCAGTTCGTCGGGGACCCGGTGGTTTTTTCTTCAATATTGAACCGCTTGTTCGAAGGTTGTTTACCCATCGCAATATTGTGTTGCGAGAAGGGACACTTGCATTACGATGGATATTAAATGGCGGAAATCTCGCTGAACAGCAGTTACGGATTCGCCATTTCGCACAAAACTGTCATACGCGTACAGGCGTTGGTCTAGCATCCACGGCTCCATCTCAACGACTAAAATGTAAATGCTATGAACAAAGGAAATGTCAGACACCAGCCACGTGCCCCTCCCACCACGAACGCCCGAGTACAACCCACTTCAAAAAACATCCGGTTCCCGTGAATGATCCTGTACGTTTAAAAAATTTATCAATAGGGTCTAGGTAAGACAATAAAAAGAATCCTTTTACAGGCTTGGTATCACAATATTCGGAATCTATCAGTAAGTAGCATAAAAAGATTATTGTGTTTACTTGATACACAACTTAATCAAATTTATTCCTGTTTAAGAATCCTATACTATTAATACAATTCTTCCGTGCTTTTTTCCACAGTTGGAACACCTTTTGGTATATGTTTCATGGAATAACCTACAAGCTTGCAGACCAGGTAATGAATTTTTTTTAACTACTGTCATCTGTAAATAGCATTCTTTCAAGCCGGTTTTCATTTTCAGAAAAAGAAAGAAGTCTACAGATATGAAATCAAGCAAACAGGGAACTGGAATACAATAGTTGTGTTATACTTTACCAAAACCTCTCAAATGCATAGGAATATTTTGCAGCATAGCATCCACATTTTGTTTATCCATTCTTTCGAACTCATCTTTCTCACCACTTCTCTCAAACACTACATTTCTAATAAATATTGATATTATGACCAGATGAGATGTGTTTCTAATGAATTATATTGTTCCAATCAAAAAATCTCCTAAAAAAGTAAGATGAGTATAAAAATAAATTATTAAATAAAATGTGTCATCAGAAACATTTTACTTACTTGAAATTGTTATTACTTGATGCTGTTGAGCATTGAAAATTACACACAATTATTAACATTTTTGTAGACAAAAAAGAACCAGAGTTTTAATTAACATATGTTTTAATTTACAACAAAGCATTTATAAATGGTCTTGATTTTTTCTGATAGAAGGTTTGCCAGAGTTTTTGTCACTTTCAACAGATTCTCAGCCAGCTTGGGAACAGTGATACCAACCTTCAGTTTGTGGAGCACCCATAACTTGGTCACCAAAAGCTGTTTGAATCTTATTGCCTTTACTTGGATGTCACCAAGTTTCTGAAAAAATTTATTGCCGATTATCTGCTCAATCAATTCAATAATTTTGAACAGTAATGAAAACACGACAAGCGCTATTCACACATTTTACTTACACGGTTGTTAAGCAGTAATTGGCTGCAATAGCAGCAAAACAACTGGTTATCATATGCACCCAATCAGGGTCATATGAGTCAAGGTCACATTATACGAAGGTCTCCTTCCTATGCTACAACTGGTTACTGCAATAAAAATTATGGATGGATTATTTTTTATCACATCTCTTACATGGAGTGAATTACAGGAATTGGAAATTTTTAAAACACATTACAACAGTAATACTGACACTTTTTGTGGAAAGGACTCACAGTTTGCATCACAAACTCCAATTCACTGTCAATGGAGATGTGAATTACTAAATACTATGCATTTGCATGAAAATGGTTACTCAGTTGTGAGTTGAATTACACAGTGATTATTAAAATTATTCTGTAACCTATTTTAATCTTCTAAATCAAGGTGCCATATCAAGCTAAAATATGATATACTTTTGTATATTTAATTTACTGATTTACTGCTTCTGCAGTTAAAATGAAACTGGTTTTATACATATCTATAAAATACTAAAATAATGAAACAGGCAAAAAAGCCCTCAATATAAATATAGAATGCAATCAAAAGTAGCATGTTTTTGACCAGAAGACATACTGATGCTCTATAATAGCCATACAACATCAAAAGAAGAATTCTGGATAAGGATTTGAATTTTCAACCTTATAAAATTGTAATAGTGCAAGAGCAAAATTGCCATGATAAGTAAAACTAACTGTATAACATTCTATGAAAGTTTTTTTTTTTACCTTTTTTTGTAATTAGTGATCCTATTAATTAGCAAACAAACCTCACTTTCATTTATTTATCACAGTGAACAAACAAAATCTTTGTTAATGTTCTGAATCAAATTTGTTGCAGCTTCATATTTGTTTTCTTCACAGTACACATGTTGATTTGGTACAAGTTTTCGCATCAAGGACCCTTACTCTTTGAAGTGGACAGACAAGTGGTCCAAGTGACTTCCGTTTGGTGCTTAAAAATGTTAAGGAATCTCCTTGCTCCAGAACTTCATCATTAAGGAATTGAATTCATAAGGTAAGGTTTTAACTAGACAGAGCAATAGCCCACCCACCGGGTTGGTCTAGTGGTTAACGCGTCTTCCCAAATCAGCTGATTTGGAAGTCGAGAGTTACAGCGTTCAAGTCCTAGTAAAGCCAGATATTTTTACATGGATTTGAATACTAGATCATGGATACCGGTGTTTTTTGGTGGTTGGGTTTCAATTAACCACACATCTCAGGAATGGTCGAACTGAGAATGTACAAGACTACACTTCATTTACACTCATACATATCATCCTCATTCATCCACTGAAGAATTATCTAAACAGTAGTTACCGGAGGCTAAACAGGAAAAAGAAAGAGCAATAGCCCATACTACCAGAACATCTATGGCAGTAATTTGGGGAGGTGTTCCTAGTTTAGGCCTAAATGATTTCCAAGTGGGAAACATTTCATGGTCAGCACATTATCCAGACATTTCAGTACAAATGACTACTTTTTCTGCAGTTATTTTAACATGTTTGCTACTATGCAGTTTTTAGAATAAGTATCCCCAAAGCTGAATTTTTTGTTCATTTTCTAATTCAGATATTCAAATTTTGTGAAAAAAATGTGATAAAAAATACATGGCATGGTTGACAAATAGTGCACAAAATATATGTTCAATGTTATTGTGCAATGTATTTGTTATCCTGCCACAGAAGTTCCTTTTAAAAAAATAATTAATTATGTATAGCTGTTTATTGCTATAATAATATAAATTATTATATTGTTAATAATAATAATATATATAATTATTATTATTATTCATTTTCGCCCTAAGAAGAGTGTTAGAACTTGAATGTTTCATGATTATGGGATCCTAAGTTGTTTTCTAATTCTTTTTCTCTCCCCAAAATCTCTATTCTATGACTGTGTTCCTGTTTCCATTGTTCTGTCCACTTTGCTCCTGGTTTCTTCTTTTCTATCACTTCAAATTTCAAGTTCATAATTTTATTTCTAACTTTTCTTCTTTCTATCATTTCCCTGTTGATCCCAGCTTGTCATAGATTCTCCCTTCTATTTCATGATGCCAATTGGTTTTCCTGATTGAACCATTCACTACATCAAAGATCCTCTTTGTGAGTCTGGTATTGTTCATTCGCTGTATGTGCCCGTAGAATGAAAGTCTGTGTTTTCTGATCATGTCTGTAAGTGTGTTTGTTTGTTCATAAAATACCCTCGTTGGTCTCTTCCTCCATATGCCATCCCTATGTACTGCTCCAAAAATGTTTGTAAGTATTTTCCGTTCTATTTTTTTCTGTTTTTGTGATGCCTGATGCTCCAATTGTAGTAGTTTCTGATGCATACAGAACCTTCAGTATCACATCTGTCTTGTAGTGTCTGGGTCGCCTAAATTGATATACTTCACCTGTTATAATGTGACAAATTGAGTTTGTATGCTTTCTGAAGTTTTTCTGTTCTTTCCATGTTGGATCCTTCCATTTGTATATATTCCCCTACATATTTGGAATTATCCGACTTTCTGCATTTTGTGTGAACAGTTTTTGTGCCATTATTCTGACTTTCCATGTATTGTGTTTTCTCATATGATATTTGTAAACCCATTTTGACAATGATTTCATGTAAGAGTTCAAGTGCTTCTCATGCTTCCTGTCTATTGTTGCTGACTATTGTCACATCATCTGCAAATGTCAGGAATCTGATGATTGTTTTGGTATCTTGTGCTCTTCCCAGACGTATCCCCTGACATACTTTTCTAACTGTTTGATAATTTTGTACAAGACCACGTTGAATAACAGTGGCAAGAGTCCGTCTCATTGTGTAACTCCTGTTTGTATCACGAATGGTGCGGAAGTAATCCCCATGAATTTTACCTTGGAGGTGGTACCCATGAGTGTCTGTTGTAAAAGTGCCCTTGTTTTTCCATCTAGCCATATTCTTCTAAAGTATCAAAGAGAGTCTGTCTGTTTATGGAATCATATGCTTTCTTAAAATCCACAAAAGTGACCACAGTGTTGTTTGTCTGCCTAACCTTATATGTTCTCAGGTTCCAGATCTGGTCAACGCATGATCTTCCTCTTCTGAAGCCTGCCTGTTATTCACCTAACTGTGGATCTACCTATGGTTCTAGTCTATTGAGAAATTTCTTGGAGAGAATCTTGTAGGTGACCAATAGTAGTGAGATGCCCAAGTAGTTATTGGGGTCGGTCCAGTCACCCTTCTTGTGTAATGTGTACATCAATGCACACTTCTATTCCTGTGGAATATCCTCTGCGACCCAAATTCTCATGAGAAATATGTGAATTTTCTTTGTGATGTTTTTGTATCTGAGCTTCCAGATCTCAGTGACAATGCCATCTTCTTGGAGTGCCCTGTTGTCTTTTAGCTGTTTTATGATCTCCTCATCTCTCTGACTGTGGATAGCTTTGAGACTGGATTTGGTACGGTTTTTTGAAGGTTAATTTTTCAGTAGATTTACAGTTGAGTAGTTTATTGAAGTATTGGCTGAGAATTTTGCAGTTTTCTTTTGTATTTGTTTCCAGTGATCCGTCTGCTCTTTAGAAGCAGACCTTAATGTTTTCCTTGAATGTCCTATAGAAATTTCTTCTGTTGTTTCTCTTAAACTCTTCCTCGATTTCCTTTAGTCTGGTGTTGTCATACATGCATTTTTCTCTTCTAATTTCTTCCAAGGACTGTTTCTGAACTTCATGGAATATATTCCATGTCCCTGGCATTCTGTTACTACTGAGCCTCTTCCATGTCTGTATTCTTTGTTCCAATGGCCTGATCGCATGTTGTGTTCCACCAACTATGTTTACATTTCCTTGTGGGGGGGGGTGCCCCAACTTCTGGGGTGTCTTCTGAACCGTGTTTGCAAGTTCTGTCCAATTTTCTGCTGTACACCGATTAATTTTTTCGATGATTTTACCTTTGTCTGCCTTCAGGTACCCTGGATCTGTTCTGATGATTTTGTTCTGTGTTCCCTGTTTTGTGGAATTGGCCAAATATTGATAATTTGAATCTTCTGACTAACAAGTTTTACAATGATAATTTTAGTTTTATAATAATTTCTTTCAAAAGACACTAGACATTACAAGCACTACATAAAAGAAAAGGTAAAATTTCTGAACGTCAAATAATTAATTTAAAAATACTGGCTATAAATTATCATTTTCTAGAATAAAAAGAAAACGTCATAATAAGAAGCTTTGTCAGAAAATAACTTACCACTGGTTAATGATGCATTAGATAACTTTCCTTTTATATTACTGTCATAAGCTGGTGACAGATTACCACTGGAAAATATTAAGGACTGATATGTGTCAAATAGCTTGATAATTTCTGTTGACATTGTGTCGTCATTTAATTCTGGTAAATGCTTTTTCATTCTGCAACCCTGGAAATTTTTTTTTTTAATTTAATGAGGATATACATAATAATCAATCTTAAATTGATTACTGCTGATCGCTGTGCTGGATAGATAACAATTCAGCCTTTCATCCAGAGGTTCCTGGTTCGAATCCCATACAGACATGGCATTTTTTGTAGACTACAAAATTTCCATTTTATACTCCCACGAATTATATCATCAGAAAATAAAAAACAGACTTAATCAGCCTGTTTAAATCACAGAATTAATTTTTGTAGGAGTAACCAACAAATTATGCTTCTTTATATTTTCTGATAAGATGCTTACTCAGACAAAAGGAAAATTATTTGAAAATATCTTTGTGAAAATAGTTTGCATTAATTCTGACTACAAACACACATATACAATAATGTAACTGTTATTACTAGTGTATGTTAACACTATGTGGCTATAATAAATACCAGCTGTTAATTTTAGATATCCAATATTTTTATTACAAATTTTAATTTTATCTAGTTTTTAAATACATTTCACGACTATATAATTCTCTATGATTTCTTCATTCACTTGCTCTCCTAATTTTTGTTATGGCTTTGATGTATGTAAATTAAATAAATATTTTATTCTGATCAGTACATAATAATACAATATATCATTGTGGAAAACAGAATAAAGGTGTCACTTGTAAGACTAAATATCACCAGCATTTTAGTGGGCTTACCCTGTTGATATGCAAAAGTATATTCAGCTCAATAAAGAAAACAGGAAACTACTTTGATCCTTACTTTGCCTAGTCTAATGAGGGAAGTTTGTTATTCTTGAGAATGGCTATATTAATTTCAAGACTCATTTCTCATAATGGGTTGTCTACATCTACTATCATTACAATTATGAGGTGAATTTAAAACTTTTTAAGCAGTTTCAAATGGATTGGTATACATGGTAACAAGTATCTGATTGGGAAAAAATCTGTCATTGGCTACTAAATAACTATTCTTACTGATGATCCAGTTATGTGTAACTGTCAGGTGCTGCCTATGTTTAAGATTATGCCTAGAAACCACTGTCTACGCATGACTAAATGAACACACTGCAAATAATATATCAGTATTTTTTTAAAAATATTATCTAGTATGACTGCTACACTCATTATCCACTAATTATTATTATTAATAATAGAAATTATTATAATTTTAATTATTATATTATCTACTACTGTGTAGCCCATTATTAAACTATCTATCTCTAAAATGTCAAAACTGACATGTCTATTGATGTTTATAGAGCTCTGCAAATGTTAGAAAAAACTTCTTTTTTTTGACTGAAAATAAGTATAACCTTTTATTAGGTAAGTTTTAATAATCTTGAAATTATAAATCACTTATTTAAATGTTGCTCTAAAAAATCTTTTTAAAACATAATGCAGTTTGCTACATACTGTTAGCATTTTTTAGTAGCTAATAAGCAGTCCGGTCAATTAGTTTATTAATTAATTAATGAATAAAACATACTCTTTTTGGTTGGTGTACACTTTCATAACGATAAGCTTTTATTCCGCAACAAGAATATCGTCCTGAAACATAAACACAAAAGCCTAAAGTTTATCAATTATCTGTTTATTTATAAATCTATACACAAAAAAGAAAATATATATATATATATATATATATATATATATATATATGTGTGTGTGTATGTGCATACATATTACTACTAGTGCCTAACTTTGTATTTATAAAAGAAAAGTTGTTCATTAAGATAAAATACTATCTGTCAAAGAGCTGAAACTATTCCTTGGATAAAGATCAAATGCTTAGATAATTTGGAAATAACACCTATAGAACAGGTGAACATAGGAAATTATTATCCTGTTATTTTAGACAAAATAATTATGTACAGGTATCTTGAACTAAAAAACTATAAAAAGCAAAAAATAACTAAAAAAAAGGAACTTCCACTCCACAATAAAAAAAAAAAAAAACAGTATTAATATCAGTATACAAAAAGGTAGATAAGAAATTTGAAAAAAATTAAAGTGGAACAAATAAATTACATACAACTTAAAAATTTACAAGTTCTGCATAAACAAAAACTGTACTTTATAAAGTAACAATCTGTATAAAAAAAAATGTACAATATGAAAAACTTCCATATATTATTCATTCCCTTTCAACCAGACAGCTCTACAACACCTGGAATAAATGAGGAATTAGAATCTAGGAAATTAAAGGGTATGATGAAAGAATGCCATTGGCTCTCTTGTCATGTTTAACAAAGTGGTTCTCACTGATCCCCTACCCTCTTTAGTTTGAGGTAATGTTGATATTCGTTTCAGTAGAATAGCCATTACAGCACTACCTGCGAGATATTAGTATGCTTCCGGATATTTGTTATTAAGTGGAGTGAATTAGAGTTTAAATGGTGTATAAGTGATAAAACTACATTTGCATGAGTTCAGAGTGTAAAAACTAACGGTTCTTTAGTTATGTCTTTTTGTGAACAAGTGTATAAATCACGTGGCGACGTACTATAAGTACTTATATATACATTCAATAATAATATAAGTAACATTATTGAACATAAGTTATCATGTGCAATAGGTTTAAATTAATAAACACTGAAATATAGTTTTAGGTTAAAATCTAAGCTCGGTAATGTCCGCCAGATTAGGCATGTGGCGTGAATTTAGGCTACCTTTCTTAATGACAAACATCTAGTATAATTTCTGGTATTTTTCCTAGTTTATTCAGTCCTACAAACCTTGATTTGTTACAGACGTTGGCCTTTGAAATTTTATTTTTCACTTCATTTATTTTCTAAGTCTCACCATAGATTTATATAGGGGAAAGCTACTTTTCCCTATACCTAAGTTCCTGGGCCCCTGGCTCCAAAACCCTTCAAGCACTAGACAAACTCCTCGAGTTACCCCCCACCCCACCATAAAATCTTTGCCCAACAACTTCCCCTCCTGGAATCTACTTTTCAATCCTCTATACCTTCCCACCCACAAAAATTTTACTCTCTTAGACAAGGTGTGTGAGACGTTACCAGACTTGGTGTGAGCCACAGAGATAGTGCAGAGTGGCACACTGACATGGAAGCCAAATCTGTAAAGACCAGCACTTGCATAGTGACGCCTGACGCACAGTCTAAAGGGTTAATTCCTCGTCATGGCACAGATGTTAGAAAAAAGGCTGATGTGCATAAAACAAGAAAAACCCTCATTGAGGAAGAAATACTTCCCACGGAGCTAGAGGACCTTGTTGCAAAACTGGAGCAACTGGCATATGACCTCAAGAAAAGCATCAACAAAAAACTAAAAAGGAGTATAAAGGAGGAGGCAATGCGAATCTGATTTTTGCTGTAAAGGAATTACGGAGGGTGGTGAGCAGTAATACTTTCAACAATGGGAAAAAACAAACACAGCAGAGATGGCAACACAAACTGTGGCTCCCACCGGCTGTCCCATCACAGATGGGCTTAATAATGGAGTCCCTAATGGGGAAACGGCAGATTTCATTAAAAGAAACTAGCTAAAGAATGTATACCTAAACATCTACATTGGGCTGTCGGACAAAAGAAACGGAGCACTGGATAGTATTGCAGTGATTGATTTGAATGGACTTATTGAGAATAAATCACATGAGAACCTGGCCACAAGGCACCCTTAAGTGGTATGGCTACTTAATGCCTCAAGGATCGAGCATTTCATATCGCATATGTAGATTCCAGCGAAGGCAACAACCTTGCACAACCCCTTGTGGATGTCTTTAATAAGGTTAAAAAACTGAATGGAGGGAAACTTGGTGAACTGCCAACAGAAATTTACGGAACTGCTACAGCCAACCTTACTAGGAAAATACTAGAATGTGAGGGGAGGAAGACAGGAAAAATATCATCCTGTTGCCCTTGGAAGCAGACTTCCATTCACATGTAAAGAAGAAACAACAACTGTACCCACATACAAAGTTGAAACACTGGTACTGAAGCCCACTGCGACATACGCAGATCTTGTGAAGACAGTGCGGAGCAAGGTCACGGTGCCCCTAATACAGAAATTCTTTGCTTTTCCAGCAGGACTGGAGATCATATGGAAAGTAAAATTAGGGAAGAGAGGAGAAATGCTGGGGAGTTTAAACAATCTGTTACAACCACAACAAAGGACGGGATAGTGATGGCAAAAACCAGATTCACTGCACTGCGCATAAGGGATCTCACATGTGATACACAGGGTGGAGACATAACAGATGGAGTGTGGGAGATTGCTGGCACTGAACTGATGTGCAGTACAATGATGTGCAGTACACTATATGACAAGGCACAAGTTGCCTTATGCTGGATACCAGCACTTGTGGCGGCGCTAATAGCAAAGAAAGACCAAGTGAGGATTGGCTTGGTGTTAATATAGGACAACATTAACCTTGCTGAGCTGGCCAGATATATAATAATATGTTGGCTAGATATGCATCGGAGATGGGGGTAGAAATATGGCTCATCTCAGAGCCATATTTCACTTGCCCTCTTATGGGGTGGATACTATCTGAGGACCAGACTCCGGCTATATGGATGTGTAAGCAAATGCCTACCTGAGAGATATACCATGGAATAGGTTATGTAAGAGCGAGAATAGGTAATATGTATTACTACTCTTGCTCACATAATAATAATCTCGCGTAATGTGAGCGACGAAAGGTACACAGAGGTCCTGACATCTATTGCAAAGGATCTCCATGCACACTGGAGAGCAATTATGGTTGGCGATTTTAACACATGGTCTGCTGCATGGGGGTCCACAAGGACTGGTTCCAAAGGAAAATCATGATGGAGACTGCTGCAGCTCTGGATATGGTGTGTCCCAATTTCGGTAAGGTATCCACTTACAGGAGAGGGTCGATTGCATCTATAGTCAACCTAATCTTTGCCACTCTGGAGATTGCTGCTCAGGTTTATGGTTGGCGTGTATGGGAAGGGTACTCCACCAGTGATCAAGTGCAATGATCAGTACAATCCAGCCAATTATTTCGACCACTAACAACGACAGACATGGGCAAGGTAGAGCTGCAGCAACAGACTGGAGTACCAGGACGTTAGATAAGGAGGGATACACTAGGAAACTAGATCTGATGGGCATTGCCAGAATAGTCACAACTGAAGAGAAAGCACTGCACCTTACTGATATCCTAAGAGAGGTATGTGATAATACACTCCCAAGAAGGTATACTGGCAGGGGTCACCCACCTATGTATTGGTGGACTTGTAAAAAAAAATGGAAAAAGGAAGGAGTGCCACAAATACAGGAGGCTGGCCAAGTGTGTACACTTGGATTCTCTCAGAGTACTCTATAATGCTCAACTTAAGGAATGTAGGAAGCAACTTAGAGCAATGACAGGACTCTAAGAAATCTTGCTGGAAGAGTCTTTTAGCGAAATTAGACTCAGACCTGTGGGGAAGGCCTTATAGGCTGTTAGTAAAAAGGGCCCTGAAACCTAGGGTACCCATGTCACGGGAAGGCAACAACACGATAACACGCATTATCGAAGGACTATTTCCCCAGTTATGAACAAACAGACGAGAACTCTCCATTGTTATTCACTAAAGAGGAGCTGGCTGCTGCTGTGGCACATATGCCAGCGGATAAGTGTCCTGGTGCAGACCTCCTGCCTAACTTAGTCATTAAAGTAAAGGCTGGGTCTGAACTGGAAATATTTCCGGATATATTTAACACCTGACTGGAAAAAGGAGTATTTCCAGAGAAGTGGAAAAGACAAAGGCTTGTGCTAGTACACAAACCACGAAAGGATCTGGAGCTACCCACTTTATACCGTCCTCTCGTGATGATAGATGCGGTAGCTGAACTATTGGAGTGAATGTTACAGCAGAAGCTTGTCGAGGCTATCAAAGACAGGCGGACTTTCTGTGAACCAGTATGGTTTTCGCAGAGGAAGGTCTGCTCTAGATGCAATAATGCTGCTGTATGTGAGATGGCCCACAGGCAGGATGTGTGTGCTGATCACTGTTGACATCAGGAATGCATTTAATAGCATCACCCATGCAGCTATCAGGCAATCTTTAATCTTGTGTGGAACGCCTGAATACATCATCAGGTTAATAACATCATATCTGACCAGACACAAATTAATTTGTGACGTTGAAGATGGCGTAATTGAATGTGCACTGAGATAGGGGAGTGCTGCAGGGTTTGGTTCTTGAACCAACCCTCTGGAATCTAGCGTACGACAGGTCTTCCACCTACAGCTGCCCCCGGGAATATCACTGATGAGGTAAGCAGATGATCTCATCATGGTAGTCGATGGCAACACCAATAGAGAGGTGATGAGAAAGATAAACATCGTCTATGACTGCATCAAAGAATGGATGCAAGGAATAGAGTTGTAAATGGAACCCAAAAAAAAAAGGTGGTTATGATAGCAGTCACCAAAAAATGACCCAGGTTGACAATTACAGTAGAAGGTCAGCACATCGCATCCAAACCAGCCATTAAATACTTAGGAGTTTGGATCGATGCCAGACTGCATTATGGGATGTATGTATTAGAGACAAGTAAAAAAGCAGATAGTCATGGGGCTAGTCGCTGCTCTACTACCAAACTGCAATGGACCACATCAACAAACTTAAGTGAAGAAAATTTCTTATAAGTGTGGCTCACTCCACTTTACTGTACAGTGCTGAAGTGTGGGCAGAAGCTATGGTGTATGCCAAATACAGGGGAGTTCCAAATGTTAGGGAAATGCAGGGTTCCGTTCTCGGTCTCTTGCTGTGCAACCTGGTATTTGACAGATTTCTGGGATTGACATTCCCAGAGGGGTCACGGCCCAGGCTTTCGCAGATGACTGTCTCCTGTTAGTTCATGGTAATTCACAACCAAAGCTAAAAGACCGGGCGCAAGCAGCTTTGTCAACCACAGAGGGCTGAATGAACTCGAAAAATTTAAAGATTTTTGTGGTCCTGACAAAGTGTATGCTTCTCAAGGGTGCAGAAAAATTATTGTACAGTCATAACCCCCATATTAAGTATAAAGGCTGTATATTCAGCCAAGTTAGAGTTCATAAGTAACTAGGTGTTTTGTTTGATTACAAGTTGCTGTTTAGCAACCATATTAGACAAGTAGCGATGGACGCTGTCTCTGTGATGCACAAGCTTAGAAAGATTGCTGAAAAGGATTACAGGCTGTCGGGATGTCATTTGTACATGGTGTACTGGAAAGTATGACCTCTAATGCTGCATCCATCTGGGCACATACGCTGGAAAGAAATCGAGCACTTGTCCAAAAATTAAGGAGTGCCCAGCACAAAGCCTTAATCATATGCACTGATGTTTAAAACAACCCCCTACGAGGCTACCAGCATATTGAGAAAATATTCTCCCAATTAATTTAGTGGTGAAAGTTCGGGCAGCCATGTGGAAATTGCGAAGAGGCAGGGAGGTCGAGGTATTTGGGATGTGGTTTCAAGCTAGGCTTGTACCAGAGCGGAACAGTGATCACAATGCACCAGCTCTAAATTTCAATCAGTTGCCCACTCCAGCCTGCAGAGGAGGCATTACAGCCTCGCGATGGAAGCATGGCGCAGGAATGGCATGCCACAAGTAAGGGTAGGTCCTTGCATTGATTTATACAGGACTTGGGGGGATGGTATGCCTCTGGTTTGTTTTTAAGGGCAACGGAAGCTCAAGTGCTCTCCAACCAGACGGATTTGAACCAATATTTGTTTCGGTTCTATCTGGCAGCTGATGAGCTGTGCGTCTGCAGGGAGGTCCAGTCGAAAGAACACACTTTATTCGACTGCCCAGCTCTTGGGGGGCCAGAACTCAGGCCACCCTGGAACTTAGAGGTCCGGGGTAAAATTGGCCACTCATAAGCGGTGAATCAATGTGGCGAGAGACGCATTGTCGGACAGTGTAGTAGTTCCTTGATGCCGTTGCTTTGTTCAACTGGCATCAGAAGTTTAGGGGATATAAGACTCCTACAGCTAGCTGCAGGAAGCTACCCTCAAGAAATGGCTGGCCATCGATCAAATATAGCTCCAAGCACTATAATATGGTGGACAGGTACTTGCTGGCATTCAGCGACCTAGGCGTCACAACAAATTGCTGTCCTTAACAGAATAAATTTTAATTTATTGACAAGTCATATATTTTAGTATGCAGATGGGGTGCACCTACCCATTTTAGTAATATATTACAAGTGAGCGGTGGGACACACAGCGAGTGGTGTAAGGGACCACGCTTATTCTGCTCACACAGTTAGGTAAGCTCTAGGAGCTAATTAGGATATTGGTCACTAATCTAGGTTTGGTTTGGTTGATTCGGGCTGTGCCCAGACTGTAGTCGACACCACGGACCATGTCCTTTATGTCTGTCCCCAGTATGAGGCTGAGCGTACCAGAGTTGTTAGGAAACTCGAGAGAGTGGATTCATTCTTTGATCTGCACGTCAATTGGAAGACTCATAGACACTGGACTATTGTGGCTGGCTTCCTCAGTTTCCTCGCCCTGAGCAGAGCAACTGAAGGGGTATAGTAGAGTAGCACCCTGGGTGGCTAGGTACCGCCTTGGCAGTTTGATTGGCCAGAGATAGGTGCAAAGGCATCGAGCCACGGTTAGATAATATTAGTGGTGATTATTTTTTATTGTTTAGCTATCGGCGGAACGGTGTCTGCACTGCTGAGGTCATGGATCACCATGCAGCCATGAGGTGTAGCAGCATTTTGACGAGGGCAGTTTTGAATGAGCACAGTGCAGTTGCCACTGGGATGGCAACTGCACTGTTGAGGGCATGGATTCCATGCAGCCGAGGTGTAGCGGCATCTCAACGATGGTTGAAAGCAAATACATGTCACATGGACTCTGTGATGGAGCTGAGTGGGAGTAGGAGGTCTGTCCGCCTTTCCCTTGTAGACCGGACTGGAGTCCATAAATTAACCTAAGTCTGGAGTATGAACTAAAGTTGAGTTCATTAAGGGAATTAGGACTAAATTTTGTTGTTGCAAACAACTTTTGGTGGTATGTTGTTAAAGTTTCCTCAAATCTCGAGACATTTACTAGAAATTGGCTCAATAAATTTAGCAAAGGCAAAAGCTGAGTTCATAAATCACCAATGTAAATGTCTACTGAGGCATTTACATCAGTGGCATACCACCAAGGCTAGGATTATTACTATGAGATGTAAAAGGTCAGAGGGCAAAATACGACTCCCATTAAAGCTTATCACTGCTATAAACAGGGGTGGTGGTGTGGTGACCAGAAGCGTCACAAGGCAGGTGTCTTCCCCTACAGGGTTGGAATGACATTAAGTGCTGGAGCAACAGGCAACATGACTCCTTGGATTACCTCCTAACCCAGTTTATGGCAGGCCATGGTGGTTACAGTTCATACCTGTTCAGGTTTGGCCTAGACCAAAGCCTTGTCTGCCAAGAGGAGGAAATCGCTCACCACGTTTTTTTTAGATGCACATGATACGGTCGTGAGAGGAGAGGCCTTTTAGAAGCCATATACAAAGACAATATGTTCACACCAAAAGAAGTGCAAGATATATTACTGCACTCAGAGAGAAACTGTAGACCTATTGCAGACTATATTAAGGCAGTCATGCAAGATTTAAAAACCTGGGAAGATCCGTGCAAGAGCAAGGCGTTGAAGGGTGTGTGGGTGGACAAGCCTTCGGCTGAGCGCCTAAAAGGCTCCCCAAACATTTAGGAGTCACCTTGGCATGATGAAGCTGCAACCACTTGGCTCATGCATCAGATGGCGGCCTTGATGGTAGTGTGACAAGTGTGTGCACCGTTTCTGTGATATGAGTGTTAGCTATGACTAGATCGTGGTGGTTCTTTGGTGTGATGTAATGTGTACATCACGTATTCTGTATGTTATTGCATACGATTGTTGTTTAGTAATAGGTGTTGTCTAATATATTGATTTTGATATTTATTTTCCTTTCTGTGTAGTATGATTGTATTATGGATTGTATCCTTGTTTTGCAGTTTGTATCATGACCCCGGGCCCTTATTATTGCGATCCTTGTTATTCTTAGCTTAAGTTTGATTCTGGATGTATTACATTATTATTTGATTGTATATGATGTTTCAGTTTGTTATTGCACAAGGGTGCCTGGTATATGTGTATAGATGGTGTTGCACTGTACTATGATCATGTATGTTTGGTTTGTATTATGATTATACTGTTTTATAGTTTGCTGTAATTGTTGCTCTGTATAGTATGTTTGTATTTGGATTGTATCATGGTTTGTGATTTGTTTCATGATCCTCATGTTTTTGTCCTTCTCATGGGTGATCATTGTTATACTTAACTTAAGTTGATTCTGGTTATATTATGTATGTTGTAATTGTATAACGTTCTAGTTGTTCCTGCACGAGGGTGCCTGGTTTTTATGTATAGATGATGTTCTACAATGATCTATTTTTATTTAAGTACTGGTTTGTATTATGTTGATTACTGTATTACAATTGTTATGTTTCTATATTAGGATTAGTACTTGTAGTATGCTTGGCGTATGGTTGTGTATGGGCGAGCTTCCCTCCCTGATGAAATGCCTCACTGACAGAGGGTGGAAAGCCAGGAGTGCTGGTTTAGTCAGAAGTGCGCAGGAATATATACACAGTTAACTCCAACTTACGGATCCTGTTAGCAAGCCCATCACTGCTTTAAAAAAAAAACAAAGAAACCCCTTTAGTTTGCATTGTTAAACAATGCTGGGTACAGTTTCACTGCATTTGTAGGGACATATTAATGTCTAGTGAGTGTCAGATTAGTATAGAGGGTTACTGTACTGGAGAAATAAAGTTTAAGGTCCAATAAGCCAATTCATTTTAATGCTAACATTTCCATCATACTGCCTCCTGGCTTCGATTTTATTGTTGGATTCTAATTAGCAAATCACAAAGTTTGTTAGAACTTTGTTGGTAAGAGTCCGCAGAACTGGACAGCACAGCAAAGTCAGTCAAGTGAAATGAAAATGGGGAAAAAAAATGAAAAAAATAAGCATGAAAACATTATATTTCAGTTCAATTAGATTTGCAACAAAGAATACTTTTAAAAAATACCTCAAATTTTATTAGACAATGTTTTTTCCTTCTATTTGATGAACTGCAGGACACAAATGTCACGGTTTTCCTCAAAAAGGTGGGTTTATGAATCACACACTAGGTAGCAGTACTTGATAGGACTAGGTAGCATACAAAAACTTGATAATGTACTTGAAATAATAAAATTTAAAAGAAAATATACTACAGCTTGTTTTAATAGTAGATGCTCTTATGTAACTGAAATTACTGAAGGTGAAACATTTTTTTAAATTCCCATCACTTCATTAAAAAAAAAAATAAAAGTATTAGTTTACAAGAGATTATTGCTGCTAATAAAAGACAAACAGTAGGAATGTGCTGCAAATGTGGTATGAATTATGCCACTAGGTAGCATTACTTGATAGTACTAGGTAGCGTACAAAAACCGAATTAGGTATAAAAGATGGGTTCCAGTTAAAACAGTATGTTGTTAGCAAGACATATGAGATAATTTTCTCCGGCACTGACTGAACCCACTTTCAGCTCCATGGAATAATCCTAGTAAGTTTTGTTGAAATTAAAACAGCTGTACAAAATTAATTTTCAAACAAAAAAAATATATATTTAGAAGAGTAAATTGTCACAAAGATCTTGATTCACTCTATCAACAACTAATTATCAATTACGTTATATGTATAAAACTTAGGTTTGTATAAAAAAAATCTTCTTACCTACAGGATAAGTTGTTGAACGCTGTTGTTCCATAGAAAAAAACTGAGGAGGTTCAGGATGAAAGAAGCATTTATTATGCATGTAAAGAGAATAGTATGACTGGCAAGATACACAATATAGAAAATGACATTCTGCCCACATCCGCCAATAAACGTTTCTCCAGCATTTTAATTCACCTTTTAAATTTTCAACATGTTCTGTCATATTCCAGTCATGATCCCTAAATAGGGTAAAAAAGATTTTAAAGCACCATTAATTGATAAACTTAAATAAATGTAAAACACTGATTCAGAGATGCTACAGTAAACTGATTTATCTAATCACAAGATTTTTTGACTAAAGATTTTTTTTAATTGTGGAGAGTACATCAAGTTTATTATATCAATCTTACTAACGGTTAATTAGTCAGTAGTACATCCTCCTAAACATGTTTTTATGAGCAATGTTTCTTTGTAGATTAACTTTTGGTCTAATAGCCCTCTTTAGTGCCACCTAGGCTTTGTACAACAGCTATTCATGCTGATAACCATACATACATATTACTACAATATCAACAAAAGCAAACAAATATCTTAGTATTATATTTTTTTAAGTAACTAAACTGCAATCAAAATACCTGATATACAGAAGTTCCTTAACATGCATGTACACTACATTTCACGGAAAGATGATAAATGAATACTTTAGATTTGTATTTACTCTGTAAACAAAGCAAGAGACCTACATTTACATGATAGCATAGCAATTAGCCACTTCATTAATTAATTTGGTTTTTTATGTAATCCCAGGGTCAGAATAAAGTTCCTGGAGAAGTTCAGAAGTGAAGTCACTTGCTCGCTAAGGAAGCAGCTACTTTCAGATGCAATTCCTCAGAACTAATCCTGGTAAGATTGAATTCAGGGAAGATAACAATGGAAAGAGGGGATGATTAAACTATAGAAGAGGTTACCTTTATAATCCCCTTAGATTGGCTAATTACATAGAGGTAATTAACTAATTTAGTCTTAAATCATCCAGAACCAAAATTAATACTTTAATTAAAAAGAAATGTGGGGATTTCATTTTGATATATTTAAAAATATGTGAAAGAAATACACTTAACTACATTAATGCAATCGTACGGTGTCTTACCTATCATGTAAGAATATTATTTTCCCACTAGGGCACATCCGTAAACATGCTTCAACACAAGGAATAATGGCAGATATTTTTGGAAGAATTAATTTCTTGCAATGAATGCATTTAAAGATATTCATGAATGATGAAAAGTGCCCTTTTGATGGATTAGGTTCTGGTGTGCATAATGATATAACTAATTTACAATAAAGTCTTGATCTAATCTTATCTTTCTTATCTTTCAATCCTTCAACATCAGTATTACTGAACATATTGGCTAACCTGGAACAAATACAAAATACTTTTTTTATTTTGTAAAAAACAATATATGATTTACTTGCAGCACATTAACTTTCTTTGTAATAATTATTAACTAATTTTATGAGTACTTCTTATAAAGAGAAATTTTTTTTTAAATTTTATCAAAGGTTTTCTTTGATACATTTCTTGTATTTACAACCAAATACATGTAAACATACTGAATATCTATCAAAATAAAACATTAACTTAAATGCATTGATCATAAAAATTAATTAATATATTTTAGAGCCATAATTTATAAATATAATGGAATTAAAAGTTCAAATATATAAATTACATGTTTGAATATACATGTGATTCATCTTCGTGTAATTTGTAAAAATATTAATCTATCGTAAACATTTCTGGATATTTTTATCAATCACTAAATAACTTTTATAGCTTTGTTTATGTATAACAACGTAAATAATGCAATAATAATAAAAACCAGTGTTATTAGATAAAGAAATAAATTACCAAGAAATAATTAACAAATATAAAAATAAAAAAAGGCCACTATTATGATTTTTAAAAAGGAATTCCCTTAAACAAAAGCTACTGTTATTATAACCACTCAATAAATAAGTATTAAGTTTTTATGCTAACAGACATGACAGCAATATGTGTGATTCATTACCTCATGTTTTTATAATATGCAACTTTTAGTATTACACATAATGTTCTGAGAATGGTGGGTCAAGGAGAGAGCATCCAGGCAATTAGCAAAAAGTGTATATATTCAGACCAGCACTCTTTATAATTCAGTTGACTTCGACAACTATTCATATCATACCTTGTTTAAATGAATTTCCATCATTCCAAAGGCTAGTTTGATCTTCATCAGCTGTTCAACAAATCCATTATAAGACCTAATAACATAGTGTTCATTACAAAATACTAATGTAGAAATCATTAAAAGAGAGAACATTTATAATGTTAGTTTTTTGTTTTTGTTTTTTTTTTAAATGATATGTTATTGTTGCGAGTTTACTTGAAGAAATCCTGCTCAAATTGCTGATAAATGCCCCATCTCACATCTACTTTCCCAGTTGTAACACTCTTAATGCTCCATAACTTTGTTAAAAAATTTACATACATTTTACAACTAAGTTTTATCTATCATTTAAGTATTTGCAAAATTTTTCTGATAATCTGTTTCAAAATTGCAACAATTTTAAAAACAGATTGATATTTTGGCTCTCAGTACAATTATTTAAAAATAAGACATGATTTTAATACTATTTCAATTTTACAATTTAGAATTAATAGAACAGAAAAAGGGTTTTGAAGAAAAGAAGAATTTCTATTAAAGCTGAGGGAACTTCCATTGTCTGGGATTCACCAATTCATGACAAAATGCAGTACAACTATTTTTATGTTCCTGTATCGTAAGTCTGATGCAGTGTAATATATCCAGTCTTTCTATGTCAAGATCTCATCACATGAAACAATTGAGATGCTGCTATCTTCTGCAATTTCTTAGAACCAACTGTTGATTGAAATGCAAAATTTCATTTTATGTTCTCACATTGAGATCCATCACCTAATGAATCTGAATTCATCATTACATAACATCCAAGTAATTTTTAACTACATAAACTAATCAAAGAAGTTCATGCAGGTTAAACACTGATCATTCTAAACATGCTGTCTGCCTCATTTGCTGCATCTTGGTAATAGTTTGACAACAAATGTAATTTTGGTACTCTGCTTGCTAATCAACCATCTCAAAAATTATTAAATATTCATGACATGAAACTACTTACGGGGCATAGGCTGATGATGTATGTCAGAAATATTCCATGACAAGAAGAATTAATTTGGCAAGATCCTGGCTGTGCAGTTCTGTGAACTACACCTCATTACATTCATATGCATTAAACATCCCATCTTCACACTAAATAAAAATACTGGAACATCCCAGTAAACCTTGTATAAAACAAATAAAGAATTAATATATGAATTATGGCAAAATTCATATTACTGTTGGTTTATTTTGATTCAATTACAAATAGTAATACTTATGCATCTATCTGTAGAATCTGATAAACAACATGGTACAATAATTATCATAATTATAAGCCTAACTAAGCTGGTATCAAGAGATATTAGATTCCACAACCGGTTAATAAATGGAGGTTTATTTAAAAACCAACACAAACTCACAGAGATTATATTTTAGAGGAGAAATGTTGTTTTACTTAAAAGTAAATTTAGCAATATAGAGAATAAGTCAATAATAGTTTTTTATAAGTACCTGGTAAGAATACTGTCATTGACACATGAAAGATTTGCTGGTGATTTTAGTATATCATTCATATTATTTTTACAGTACTGAAGACATGTATCCAGAAGAGGATCCATTTGTAAAAATGAAGCTGACACCAGAATAGGAACAACGTTCATTGAATCTGAAAAGAAAAGTATATTTTACTACTAGAATTACCATTTTTAAATATGATAAAGTACCAATAAATAAGCTTGACTGCACGCACAAGCACAGAGATTCTAAGCCTAAACATATCTTATCAATAGCTGTAAAAAGTTCAGAAAGTGATGGTTTTAGCAACCAATTCCATTTACATACACAAAAACTTATGTTACAGAATAACTCTATGTAATTACAGGTTCATACAACCGAAGTCAATTTTCCTGGGAAGCAATTGACAACTGATAATGATAGGCCCCACATCCTAAGTAACTAATTATGGCTTATTTTGAGCTCTAGAACAGAAAAAAGGGTTAAGACAGTTTCACAGGCAATCACAACACCACTGAGTCCTGTAAACTCAGAACTCAGGCCACCCTAGAACTTAGAGGTCAAGGGGAAAATTGGCCACCCACAAGCAGCGAGTCAATGTGGCGAGAGCCGCACTGTTGGACCGTGTGGGAGTTCCTTGATGCGGTTGCTTCATTCAAGCAACATCAGTAGTTTGCCTATGGGAAAAGACTCCTACCGTGCTGCTGTAGGAAGCTAACAGAGAGATATAGCTGGCTACCAGCCAGATTAAGGTTCCAAGCGCTTCAATGGTGGACAGGTACTTGCTGGCATTCAGCGGCCTAGGCGTGGCAGTGAATTGCTGTCTTTGCCAAGATAAATTTAATTATTGATAGTCATATATGTTTTAGTAGTTGACAAGGTGCGCCTACCCATTTCAGTGATATATGAAAGTGGGCGGTGGGACACGCAAGTGAGTGGTGTATGGTACCATGCTTATTCCGCTCACACTTTTAGGTTAGGTCTAGGAGCTAGTTAGCACACTGGTTGCTAAACTGTTTCAAGGCTCGGTAGCCGTTTGTGGCACAGATATTCGGTCTTATGCTTTAGGGCAACTGAATGGGGTGGTGGTGGGAGAAATGCCAAGCAAACCAATAAAACTAGTTGCAGATGAACTAACATAATAAATAGAGACTAAAATTATCCAGTCCATATCAGACAAACTAACAAACAATGAATTACATCAGACCACACATAATTTTTTTATAGAAAAAAATTCTGACAGAATATGTAACATCAGTACAGATGACAAGACTGTTAAACTAAAAGAAGAAAATAATTACAAAGATGTGAACAATGATACAAAAGAGATTTTAATACACAATCAAGTACACATCCAATCATCATGTCAGCCAACACACCACATTCTTTTAAAAACATTCAGTTTTCAGTAACGTTCAGTAAATGAACGTTTCTGAAATCTAACACAAAAATAGTGTTTGAGGATTAGTGTCGAATGTGGATGCTCTTACCGAGAGATGGTAGTATATCTAGCTCAACAATTTTCATTGTTTTTGATGGGTTTTTAGGTGATTTTTGATCTATACGTAGTGTGGAATTGTTGGTGGAATTATACTGGACATGGCTGTAAATTTTCAAGATTTTTGGCTGACAGATAATATTGTTTTTTACGATTTTTCTAGACTAGTGTTTTTAGCCATATGCTACAATGTATAACCTATTAGTGAGTTGGCTGATTTTTTCAAAGTGTTTCGTCAAGACACTACAGGACTCTGACATTAATTAATAATGTGGGCAGGGCGGTCGAGAGGATGGTGGCAGGGAGATTGCTAGAAAAGTGGATGACATACACTAATCAGTATAGCTTCAGCCCTACATGTCCTGCAGTATGTAGTCTCCTGGGCTTGAAGAAATAGACAGGGTATATGGCGGACCAGACGGATGCTGCTAATGATTTCACTTGACATGCATAATGCTTTTGAGTCGGTTCTCTGAGACTCCATAATGGATGCTTTTTCTGCCAAAGGTATTATCAATTATTGAAGGCGTCAGATTGGTGAATTCTTGGCTGGACGACTGATGGTGGCTGACACATTGGACGGTCCAACAGATTGTGGCCTTAGTCAGGGAGTACCTCAGGAGTTGGTCTTGTGTCCCCTGCTGTGGCTCATAGTTTATGACGAGGTCTTGCGTCTTCCACTGCCTGCCAATACTGAGGTTATGGCCTATGCTGATGACCTCTCTGTTCTGGTTAGCAACAGAACCAAGGGAGAGCTGGAAGAGAAGGGAAACCTGGAGTTGCAGATGGTCCATGAATGGTTAGGGAATCACGGCATGGAATTATCTATAAGTAAACACGAATATATCTTATTCACTGGACGATGGGTGATCAGACATCTTGACCTGCGAGTGGGAGGTCAGCCACTACAGAGGAAGTTATGTATATGGTGTTTACGCCAATTGCATAAAGTTGCTTTATTCCAATAAATTCAAAGTTAGGGTTGGATCTTGTAGTTGTTACAGGCTTGGTAAATTTATTGCGCTCTTTTGTATGGGCTTGTCTTATGTGTACTTTTATAGGTTGTTTTGGTTTATTGTTTTCGTTATCGACTCTCGGCGCCAGTTTGACTGACTGTTGTGTCATCTTACTCCTATCAAGCATTATTTATTGCTGTTTCTTTCCCACACGTTTTTCTAATCGTTCTCATACTAACACTTAAACACTACTCTTGTTGTCAACACACACTCTCTTCTGTCTATTGCCTAGTTTGTTTCCCCCTCTTCTCATCACGCCATTTTCTTGTGGCAGTGTAGATCAGACTTTCATGATGTAAGGTTAACTGCAATTTCGCTCTCGTCTTTCTCTCTCGTATTTTGTGGCAATACTCGATCACCATATTCTCTTGTTGTACTCATCAGTGTCTCGTGATTTTACAGTTTTCTATGTTCGTTTTGCCTCGTTTCTTTCATAAGTTAATTTTCAGTAGATAACCTCTAGTATTGAAAGTGGTTCAGTCACTACAAACCAGCCAATTTTATCGATGCAGAATATCTCCAAACTGGTTATTACTATTTTGAGATGCTCCATATTATTCAATTTCTAGTAACAAAATGTCACCTCTGTTATTTTTGATACATTATTGTAGACTACGCCAAGGATAAACTGTATGTATATGTGTACTTTAATTTCACGAGTTCATTTTTTACAAATATTTATGTGTGATTAAGGCAAATTCAAATTATTCATCATTTATTATATTAAACAGTTATGTTTTTAGTAAAATTAGTGAAATACATAACAAATTGTACATTATGAATTTGAATTTCAAGATTGGCTTATAAAACCATTTCTTCATTCTAGTGTAGTCACGAAAGGTGGCTTAGATAATGGTTGTGTTATTATTTTTCATGTATAACATATTTTATGTGCTATTAATGCCAACTACTGTTATTATAAAATCAACCTGTAATTAAATAGTACCTCAGAATTATAAAAAATATGTATGACACAAACATTAATGAACATGAATGTGTTGGTTGATAACATTTTATATGCATTTTAGCAACTTCCAGGAATGTTTTCTATTGTACTTCATTGACTCTTGTAACTGCACAACCCTTTGATTTCATTTGGAAAATAACAATTTTAATGAGACAGTTATAGTCATTTGACAATAATTATTTATGATTTTGTTTCTTTGTTTTATTTAAGTACTAAAACTTGTTATTTGAGCTTCTTCTATTTTACATGATTTTTTAATGTGTTAGATTATTGCTGTTGTTATTATTTGTAATCAGTGTTAAATATTGTTTTGCTCTATCAAGTATTATATTATTTTTACAAATTAGAAAAAAGAAGTCATTAACTTGAGAATGGCTAAGAAACTTAAATATTTTCAAGAAAGCTTGCTTACTAAATGAGCTCTATTTATATGATTACTTATTATAATTTGATTATATTGTAATTAACTCTTTTTTTCATGTGTGACATCTTTTATATGTTATTAATTGCTGACTATTATTAATAATATTCTGGTTATTCATTAAAAGTCTTTGTTTAAAAGTCAGTTGCTGAGGGTAAATTACGTTTTTACTTGAAATATTTTTAAATACTGACTCTCATTTAATTTTACTTGTTAAGTGCAGAGATTAATTCTTATTTATTCATGAACTGAATTCATATTACTTTTCTTAAATTAATCTAAAGAAAATAACTCCTGAAGTGAAGTTATGATTTTGGACTTCTTTGTAATTAATATTGTGATTTGATCTAGTAATATTTTTTGCTTTTGTATTCCATCTTGTAGTTTGAATAATAATGTATTTAGTTATTTAAACTGTTTTTAGACTCGTATTTAATGCAAAAGATTTTCAAAATAATTATTTGAAAAATGTATACTTATATATTTATCTTTTAATATTATAATTTATATGTTGATTCAGTTGATATTCCTTGTATAAATTCTGTATAGAATTAAGTTAAGTTTATTTCGTAATTTCATTTAATTTTTTAGTGTTTGATTGCAAAAAAAGGTGTTTTAAGTTCTTTTGTTTTCAGGCTTTGTTTAATTGTAGATTTTCATATTAGCCTATATGCAGTTTATTTGTGTGATAATTAAAGTCCAATTTCTTTTGGCAAAAACGAGCTATCTCATTTTCTAATTTTGTTAATTTTACCCAACATATGGTATTTGGGAGTACAGTTGGACAAGGGTCTGCATTTTCGCCAACATGCCTTGGATAAATATGATACAGCAGGTAAAACGGTCTGAGCACTAAATGCTCTCCTAGCAGGACATCCAAACCCCGTAGGGGAAGACACCCGCCTAGTGATGTTCCAGTCACACCCTCCCCGTTCCTTGCCCAGTTGTGCTTTAACGCTCCTAGCAGGACATCTCGATTCCCCCCCGAGGGGAGAAGAACCCACCTCGTAGCGTGTCCGGTCGCTACACCACCCCCTCCGTTCCTAGCCAGTAGTGGCTTTAACGGAGGACTTCTTCTCGCCCTCAAACTGATTTTGCCACATAGCTTTCAGTCTAGGCCCCGCTGAGATGCCACCGATGCAGATGCCCCGAGGGACATCTACATCGGTAAAAGTTCACCCCGAGATAGATTTACGTGTTTATGCCTTCAGAATGAAGACAACGGACACCTGCAGCTACCACGTCGCCCTCAAGAACTAAGCTAGGAAACCTAACCGCGGAAAGAAGACCCCGCGCCTAGATCCTACTATAAAGAGCCACTTTCTGAATGTCTCAGATCCGCACTAACAACCTCATCATAAACTTCCCACTAAAGTTTGTACATCGAAATTTAGACCTAGTTCCCTTAAGAACCCCGCTTAATACTCAAAATTAATATCTGACTCCGCTCCGGTCCGCCCGGGAGAGGAGATTTAACACCTACCCCCGCACAGGCCATCGCGGAGTCCCGCGTGACATTCACCATCCTTCGCAATTGCCGCCGAGACTCCCCTACGTACCGCCGGAGCGGCACCCAGGGAAGCCCCAACAACAGTGATTTCGGCTCAAAAACGCCCTCGTCGGAGCGCAACCGCACCCGCCGGGCAAGAATAGTCCGGCCCACCGACAACGGCCGCAACTCCGCCGACAGCCTAATTCAATGCATACCACAATACTTCTAACCGAGGCACGCTGCCTAAGCGCCTACCTTCGGCCAGTCAACTGCCCAGGCGGTCCCTAGCCACCCAGGTTCCTAACACCTACTAAATTCCTTCGGCGGTCCTGCTCAGGGCGAGGAAGCGAAGGAAGCCAGCAACTATTTTCCACTCACTACGAGTCCTCCAGTTGACTCGTAGATCCAAAACTGAGTTTACTCTCTCGAGCTCCCTACTAACTCTGGTACGTTCAGCTTCGTACCGGGGACATATGTAGAGGACATGGTCCACAGTTTCATCGACCCTACAGTCCGGACAGAAGCCGGAATCAACCAACCTAAACTTAGCCAATTTGTCCCTAAATGCACCATGTCCTGAAAGGAACTGAGTGGTATGCCGATTGGGGGATACCCAGCTAATAGCTCGCAACTCCCTAACATCGGGGAATATACCATGCGTATAACGACCAGTTACAGAAGCAGTCCACCTATCTTGCCAAGAGTCAAAACCTTGGTCTTCGATCTCACGCATACGCCCAGTAGTAAGAAGGCCAGCCTTCTTAGCAACATACCGCTGGCTACGTTCCGTAGCCGAAATATCCGCAGGTTTGATGCCTGCAATCACAGTTACCGCCTCTCGCGAGACAGTCCTGTAACCACCGACAACCGCTAACAAAAGAAGACGCTGGGCTCGTAATAGAATGTCCCTATAACATTGGTGCCGCAAACGATGAGCCCAGACGGGCGCAGCGTACAACATAATGGCCTCACAGACGCCTTTATAAAGAATCCGCATGGTACGGAAATTCAACCCCCAATCAGGATTGACCACTCTTCGGACTCCGAAGAAAGCATCAACTGCCTTCTTCGCCACATACTGGAGGTGCTCCTTGAAGAGAAGCCTCTCATCAAGGATAACACCCAGATACTTTTGAAGGGTGACATACCTAATTGAACGACCGTTCATCACAACCCGCGGATGGCGAGTTGCAGCTAAACGGCCCTTCAGAAACATCATAGTGGTTTTCTCCGCACTGAAAACCATCTTATGCTGAAGACTCCACAACCGCAAAACCCTACATGCCTGTGCCGCTCTAAGCTCTATCTCAGCACGCGAATTACCCTCAACCAGTAGCAGCCCATCGTCGGCATAAGCCACGACACGACAGCCACCAGGCAAGCGCAACCGCATGAGAGAATCGAACTCGATGGTCCAGACGAGTGGACCTAATACACTGCCCTGCGGACATCCTTTAGACAGGGTCTTTCCTACTTCCGAACTGCCGTCACGAAGGACGACAGCTCTGTCGCTGAAATAGCTCGAGAGAGTACTAATTTCTTCCTGCGTGCAACCACGCTTCTGCAATTGAAACAAGGCAGAGGGCCACCACAAGTTATTAAATGCCCCGGATATGTCCAAAAAGACACCGAGTACATACTTGCACTCGCTGTCCGAAGCCAGATTCAGGACCCTAATAATCGCATCCTCTGTGCTTTTACCGGGTCTAAAGCCATACTGGTCGTCCATCAGCATGCGATTCGAAGTGAGCCTACTATTGATGCGGAGGTAAAGAACCTTCTCGAAAACTTTTCCAACAACTGGTAAGAGCGTCAGAGGACGGTAAGAAGAAGTAACGGTGGGATCCTTGTCGCCACCCTTGAATAACAACTTTAAAACACCTCGCTTCCAACAAGCCGGGAAATGTCCGGCGAACAAACACCTATTGAATACCCTAGTCAACGGGCCAAGAATTACGGGCAGGGTGCGAACAAGGAGCTCCACCGTGATACCATCATATCCGGGGGCTTTGTTCCTAGCAAGGCTGCAGATTACCTGGCGGACTTCCGCCTCGGTAATCTCCATAGACACAGAATCTGTAGCGAAACTAACAACCGCCGCTCGAACTCTCCGGTGATACGAGGTCTCACCAACCTCGGTATCATCGGGGAGCAGATCGTCCATCAGAAGAGATAGAACCCGATCCTTCTCAACAACAACGCCGTCCTGGGTCGAGAGAGCCGACAGAAGACTGTCCTTTCTACGTTTGTGACCAAGAACACGATAAACAACACCCCAAGGGTCTTTATTCCCCTGCTCTTGGACAAAAGAGCGCCAGGAATCTCTTTTAGAAGTCCTAATTCTATGAAAATACTCGTTCCTTTTCTGACGGTACTCCGCAAACAAGGCCTCGCGCCGGTCAGGATCACGCGCACGCTGTGCGGCTCTCCTGAGTCGGCCCACGGTCCGTTTTACCGCAGTCAAGTCCCGAGACCACCAACCAGCTATTCTCTCTCGACCCGTACTTCGGGGGATTGAGAGTTCTGCGGCCTCGACCACCGCAGAAGAGAAATCCTCTGCCAGGTTATCTAATGGGACCTCGTCCAGGGTACGAGTGAATACCCGCATCCTGGCCGCAAGAATGTTAGAAAACTGGGGCCAATCCGCCCGCCTGTGCAGGAAGCGCCCCTGCTGAACAGGGACGTCCGCCCTATAGACATCGCGCAGCCCACCTATCCACTCAAAGACAATGAGCCGATGATCGCTTTCGCAATCATCGACTACAGACCAGTTCTGAATCCTGCCTGGGATATCCTTGCCTATGGTAACATCAATGTTGGTACCAAGGAAGGCCCTCCGCAATCCCACAGCGCCGGCGAACGTTGCCGACTCGCCGGCGATGTTAAAAACCTCTAATCGATGCTGCGCGATGAAGCCTTCCAGCAACTCTCCGCCGTCGTCTGTGATCCCACTGTGCCAAAGAAGCGATTTGGCATTCGCATCAACACCTATAAGAATAGGACGACCCGCTACCAGCCTGATAATTCTATCCCATCTTTCCAAATGTAATTCAGTGGGATCTCTGTACTGAAAGTACGAACTAACCACAACAAGGTCGAAACCATCCACAGCAAGCTTAACAACGACATGATGCGTGTCAGAGGCCTGCCGTATGAAAACACTATCTATAGACTTCCTGCACAGAACAGCGGATTTACTTTCGCCAACGTGGAACTTATTCCAGCCTGAAAAACCTGGCAGATCACCCTTGACAACATACGGGTGCTGAAGAAGCAAGACATCGAGGCTCCGGTTTTCAACGACGTTCCCTAACTCTACTTGGACTGCATAGGCACCCTGGGCATTGAGTTGACCGAACCTAACCATCGAGCGAGTTGAAGTAGACCTCAACCGCTCTTAAATAACTACCACACTCCTTACTGTTGATGGAGTGCCTATGATTTCTGCGCAACCTCTTACAGTTAACGCAGACCGGAGCCTCCTTCTTTTGCGGGCAGTCCTCACGCTTGTGGCCCTCTTCACCACAATGCGCGCAGACCGACGCATATCGACAAAACTTGGCCCTGTGGCCAAACCTACAACACTTGAAGCACCTCTGCACATCAAGGTATTCCTTGACGCGGCAAGAGGCAAAATCAACGTAGACCCTACCCTCGGACAAAAACTTCTGGTGGAGACCAGCACCAAGCTCAAACACTCCGTGATACCGAGAGGCATCACGCTTTCCGGTCTTGAAGACCAACCTACACTGCTCTTTGAACGCAGCCGCATCCAAATCAGTGTTCTGCTCTCGGATGAGAGACAGAACCTCCTCATCGGAGAGACTCCGCTCGATGTCATAAATTATGACCCGGGGCTTCCTCATTCGCTTGGGGTCCACCTTGACCTCAAGCTTCTGCACCGCAGGAGAGTCCTTGATGACCTGGACTGTCTCCTTATTGCCAGCATCGACGACTAAACCCTTGCTGGTCTCCCTAATGTCACGAATCCTAAGGCGATTCCGGTCACCACGAAGGGCTTCGCGGAAATCGCGCTTCAACTCCTGACTTGTGGCTTTAGACCCCTCCGCCTTGTTTACGAAGATAACCTCGGGCTTTTTCACTGCCTTGCTGGCCTCTCGCTTGGTCTTCAGAACCTCGGCGTAGCGCCTGGGCTGCACCGGGGCCTGGACAACCACCTTGGGAGTCTTGACCTCTTTGGGTTTAGAGGCCAAGACCTCGAAACCCTCACTTACCGCCTCGAAAGCTTCCCTCAGCTTGCCTAGCCGAGGGAGGACCTGCTTCCTCACCGCCGAACTGAACCCGCCCGGAAGTGAGAAGAAATCCTAGCAGGACAGAGGGCTCCTAGTGTTTCAAACGGAGGCTCATCGCATCAGTGGTGGCCTCTTCCCTCCTTTACGCGGTACCAGTGTGGATTGCAGCCATTGATGTGAGTCGTAACTGTACGCATCTAAGGAGCATACATAGGAGCATTCTGCTCAGCGTGATTTTGGGGTACTGTACCATCTCCTACGAGGCAGCCTGTGTCATGTCTTCTGTACTCCCAATAGAACTGCAGGCCTTTGAACACACTTTCCGCTTCAAAGATATAGACAGGGCCAAAGCTGCTACTTTAGTACGGCAAAAGTGGAAAGAGAAGTGGCGGTCTGGTGGTAGAGCCTCATGGACTAAGCAGTTTTACCTGACTTAGACGCATGGATTGACAGAGGATTAAATTATTATATAGCACAGTGCTTAACTGGTCACAGTGTTTTCGAGAGCTACTTGCACAGGTTTCATAAACGCGTAACCCCCCCATGCATGTACTGCGACAGAGTAGACAACGCTGAACATACCAACTTTGTATGCAACAAATGGCGAGCTCAGCAGGCCAGAGTGGGTATTCACCAGCTTAGGACAGAGGATTTCCTCACCTTTATTCTGGCTTCAGAAAGCTAACTGGCATAAGTTGAAGGTCTTCGCGGTCAACGTCCTGACTGCCAAGGAGGCTGAGGGGAGACGACGGGGACATTACTATAGGGAAGGGTGGACAGCCCCACAAATGAGGGGTTGCATGCCTAGGTGTATGGCTTCCAATGATCGAGTGGGGACTCCATGGGCTTATAGGATTGGAATAAGTTAAGACTGAGTCCCAGCCGTGGGGGTGGGGCTGGGGAAGGCATAGCCAGACCTGGTCTCTCTATTCTGCAGTTTGAGGCAGGAAATGTCTATAACCGAGTCCCGGTCTCTGGCAGGCATCCTGGGAACGACATAGTCAGGCCCAGTTACCATCCATTGGGAATTAGAGGCAGGCACTTAAAAGATCCGCGACCAGGGGGCTGACCTGCCATGCCGGACATACTGCCGGTGGGTGGGGGAGGCCCCCTTAGAGTATAAGGACACTGTCTCAGGCTGAGTTCTGCTTAGCTGCTTAAAATTATGTAAACTATTAAAACATACATGGAGGAAAATAGAAATTTTAAAAACTGTTACGATTAAAAATGTTCAAAGGTGAAACAGACAACTAAAACTTTTTATTAAGCCACCTTCATACAGATAGTATACAGAAATTTCAAATAATTGAGTTTACTCTCAATTATTATATAAACTCTTAAAATAAACACTCTAGAAAAAATAAACTAAACACAATTGAAATTACTCTTTACCATATTTTTTCTACTTTACACTGTAACAGTGACATTAAAATTATTGGCTGCAGCATCATTAGTCAGGTCATATTTTGTTTATATTTTATATCAACTTTTAATGTTAATACTGAAAAAATTCATTATTGACAATGTTGTCAATATTAAGGATTTACTGAAAAAAAATTATGCCCACAACTATTATTTAATGTAGAATAAGTTATAACCCCAAGCTTTTCACACAAGAAAACACATTAAGTCCTGCTGGAGAAATGGTTACTCAAAATTAAATCTGTTAGTACAAAAAAAATCTGAAGGTTTCAAGATACATAATTATTTGATGAAACATAAATCGTTGACTTGAAGAACTAATAAATAAAAAGTGAAAGAATTATTAACACGATTACAATAAAAGGAATAAAATGACAACATTAGAGATAAGGATGACGAATGAAAACTTACTTTTACAATGAATTAGTCAAAACTGTTTGTCATTTGTTTTCTGATAATCTTTCAAAGCTAGAATCTACATACAGAAAAAGAGTTAAAATTTATAAAAGTATTATAGTATTTATAAAAGTATTTCAAAAAGTTATGACCCAATTTATTTTACAATATAAAAAATTGGAAAATGCTAATGCAGAAGTAAAGAAAGTTTCTTTTAGTTGTGGTAGTTCGCAAAATGTTTATTAGCAAGTAGCGTAATAAAATCACTTATAAAAAGCTTCACTAGCTACTATGAAAGTAGTACATTTTATAGATACACCAGGAAATTACTGTGCATAAATATTAATCCATTAAATATATTCACATCAAATTATCTTCTATCTAAAATGTACTAATCTTATCTTACATATTTTTAAGGAATGCACACCATTTTTTCATAATACTGAGTTCTTGCTATGAGTGGTAAATTGTTGAAATATATCTCCAGCACGTAAGGAGATATTACTTCACTAAGAATAGAAATGGTAACATACGAGAATTGTAATTTGATTTAAAAATTAATTACCTAGAGTTGGAGTGATATTAACTGCATTAGTTACAGCAGCATTACTGTCAGAGCCAGGTGTACTCATATCTGGTGGAAGGTCCTTTTTAACCCACCTCATAAGCCATTCAAATATATTTATGTCACAGTGAACTGATATATCCATGTCCTCTAATTTCTGACCTAAAAACAAAACAAATTAAAATGTCAAATCACTCTATTATCAAACCAACAAAGAAGAATAAAGAAATTGACTAATTAATAATTGTACCATCGTCGTCATCATCATCATTACCTTAAGACATGGCGAAGAACAAAATATAGTGATTTTCAAAACCACCAGTATAAATTACAAGAATGAAAAGTGAAAGATTATTAAAAGAAAACCTGTACATAATGAAATTTACTTCATTTACCTTCTTTAAGAAAATGACCTTTGAACACATATAACCAACCTCCATACAATGAACTCTGTAACAGTAAATATAGGATGTTTGCTAACCAGTTCACCATGTCCATACACAAGAAAACTGCATGAAGCGTAAAATACAGTATGTTGTATTTTATTTTCCCCACTCTAATCATAATCAATAAAATCACATTCTTGCTGTACTTGTAATAAGTATTGCTGACATGTCAGCAGGATAATGAAAATAATTCATTTTGACATAATGAACATTTTGTCATGCTGATCTATAAATAATTTTAATTCTTAATAATCTAAATAATTTTTGTAAGAATGTATTTTTTCCATTGAATGAGTGACACGCATTTCAATTTACAATCTACTTCAGCATTTGTTATTATACAAAGAATTGCTATGGGATGGACATAAGGTTGCATTAAGGTCTGGTTAAAATTAATGGGGTTTTGGAGACGAAGTCTTTTAAACGAGGAAGAAAATTAATTTTAAACTACTGTTAAAACTTATTTTACTTAAACTTATGGAGTTTCTCTGTCCCAATTAACAAAACAAAACAACACCCTAACATAATGTTTAACAAAAAAATTAAATATTTTAATAATTTTCTGAACTTAAGGTTACGGTTATTTCCTCAGTAAATGGGGAGGGATACTGCTACTAATATAACATGATAAAACCTAAACATAATTTTTGTCAATAACATAAATTACATACTGGAATATTTTTTCCTACAGTATTCAACTCAGAAAATTAACTGTATAACTTAATCAGTCCCTAAAAATTTCTTATTCTAATGTAAGAAAGCCATTGTGCCATTTTAGTAAGAATTTGTAAGGGCCAAATTTTAAGATCTGGTGATTAATATCCATCCCAGAATACCGATCAAATGACTGATGATAATTAGATTATTAGTAATTAGATAAGTTTTATATGATATAATCATATACAACTATCAATTTTAACAATAAACCAAACAAAATGTACATAACACTTTTAAAAATCATGCATAATGATTTAAGTTGCTTTTGCAGCCATCTTTAGCGACTGGTGCTGCTGTACTCACTCTAGCAGAAGCTGACGTTATTGCTGATAGCTTTTTGAGTTAGGAACATATATATTTACAACTTTATTACACATGTTCTTGTATATTATAATTTTACAACATGGAAAAATACATAAAATTAATTAATTTAGAATACTGCTATTGTGTTTAACATACTTCTCAACTGCATTCTAAATTTATGTCTACCTAACTTCAAAAAAACCACCAACAATAACATCAGCTAAACACCAATGCAATAATCAGTACAATCACTAAAGAAGGCCTTAAAAGAAATTGAAAATGTAACGACATGAATTTTGAAAATTATATATTTATCAAATTTAGTCTGATATTTAAAAAATGATGTATGACCGACCAACAAGGATAAAAAACATAGCAAATATATCCCATAATGAAAAAATTAAATCTCTTTACTTATTAACATAAATAATGAACTTATCAACTACTGGCTAAATTGCGGACTGGATAAACTTTTTATAATGTTTAATGTTAATAAATGACAGATGAAAACATTTGAAAATATACTTAAGCAACAGTAAGAACATTCAATAATCAAAATGTAAAATTTATAATACAAAAAACAGTACAGATATATCAATATTACCAGTGGTAACTTCAGCGAAGTAACCCATCTTCGAAACTAGTAGCTTCTGTGAACACCGAAAATCTTTTTTTAAGTTTTTGGCTTCATCACAAACATGGATTTCAACTTCAATGCTGTGAAAACAATAATTATGATGTATTGAAGTATTATAAGTATGAATAATATAATAATGAAGTAATGTTTTACTGCAAAAGAAATTTAAAAATATTTTGATCAACAATGTATACGTGACAAAAAAATAAATGAATCTTCTATTCTGATCCGTATTTAATAACACACTACATAGATCAAGTCAGGAATAGGTAGGTACGCTACTCCACAGATAAAAAATGAATTGCAACAGCATTTGCATGGCTAGATCAAGGGAAACCATGATCAGAACAGCATCACAAAATACCCATCAATTATAAAATAAAAAATAGATGCAATTAAAGTTGACGTTAAAAATTATTTTAAATATTAAAACATGAAAAATTACAGTAAATACATTAAAATACTAAGTATAAAAAATAAATATGAAATAAATCACAACTTAAAAAGCAATAATGAAAATTATTTGAGCACATATTTACATACGTGTTAAATAGATCCAGAAAATTCTGGGGTTTTTAAAATCTTTTAATTGCATTTAAAAATTTATCAACAGAGTAATATTGTTAAAACAGATTAATTTGTTTATGTTAGCATACATTTCTTGGACCAAAAAACCAATAGAAAAACATTTAATCAGATAGTTTTTTCTTAAACCTTTAGAATAAAATAATGCCACTGCATCATAATAAAAGAATTACCTATTACAATAAAAAGATTGCAATCTGGTACTTCCACAAATTGCAAAATATCTCGACCATTAGAATCTTAAAAATAAACTGATGTAAAATAATGATAACACACCAAAGCTAAAACTATTTTCTGTAAAATGATTCATATTGATTAGAGAAGTAAGGCACTGCTGAATGGAGTGGGGATTTTGATGAATAATCAAATGCTGTTGAAATGTAGTGGCAATAGTAACAAATAGAACTTAAAAATAAACAAAAAATAATTTTTTAATTGGTAAAATCTTGAGGTAAATAATTCATAATAAATGACTCATTCAAATAAATTATACACATACCACTTTAGAAAAAAAACAAGACAACCATAAATTTAAATTAATTGATTAAATATATTATAAAATTTAAACTCAAAACAAAATATGCTCAAAAATTGTTTATCAAAATTTTATCATTGATGGCCATTTTGATTGTTCAACTATCATCAGAACACACTGCAGGAAAATTATAAATAAAACAATAAGTAACAAATAAATAAAAATGTAATAAAATATATGAACTGACATAAATAGTATTTACAAAATACTCAACAAAAATGTTTTTAGTAAAAGATAAAAACAGGTGTCATATTAGTTAATCCCAATAGAAAGTGTAAATTTAACTTAGATGGATCTAAATCACTTAAACCTTCCAATTCTGACTAACCACCATGACTTGAGGCACACCTCACACACAGATTGGGTAGAATAGACTTTATGAACTTTAAATTTAATAAAAATACTTTTGTGAAGATTTCAATCACAAGAACATTAAATCCACTTCCTTTCAGTTTTATTCATAGGTAGGGATACCTTTGGTTTAAGGTTCATGTATTAAGTTTTTGGGGGTGATTATAAGTACGTTGTTGGGATCTAAGTGACAGATATTTTTAAGCTAAATTAAGCTTACAACTGGGATTACCTAAAACAACAATTGTTTACCTTTTCTACTAAAAACCCTGCTAAAAACATTTTTGTACTGTATTTGTTACTTCACGATTATAATATAAAGTTACTGACAAAAATAAAAATAGCTATTTAGAATTTAAACCCATTTCAGCAGTAAAAAAAAAAATCAAATTACATCTTGAATTTTATTAATTTGAATAAGTTATTTAATTTATTAGGTGTTATATTGATGGGCTTTAATATTACAAGTATTCAACATAAAGAGTGTGATGATTGAGCCAACAATGAAATATGGAGCAGAAACCCAGCCTGTCAAGAATGGATACTTAATGAACTTTAAAGTAACTATTACCTAAGACAATGAACTATAGTATTAAAAGGGTAGTTAAATCAATAGAATCAATAATTCAATAAAGGAAGACACTGTAGCATTGCAATTAAGAACAAGGATAACATTTTTTTTAAATCCGTAGTACCATGCGAGAGAATGAAGAGGAGGTAGAAATTTAAATACAGTTGAAAATAATAATGTTAAAAAAAATAATATTTAAATACATTAATATTAAATATTAATTCTGGAAAAATAAGAATAGCAACCATCATAAGAATTCCAGATAAATATTATAATTTAGACTTTATTAAGCATGCTTTACAAATATTAATAAAAAAAAAAAAAAATGTAATAATTTTTTCTGATTCTACTGCTGTTATAATACTATTTCCCTCAAATTGCCCCAAAAACTATACTTTATAAGCTGTATAAATTTCAAATCAATTGAATTACAGGATGCTGAGAAAAAAGAACATAAAATCTTCTAATTTAACATTACAGATAGAGTGGCATGACTCCCCTTAAAAATTTACCAACTTAAATGTATTATACTGTAATAAATATAAGCTTAAGTTACACAAAGATAGGCCTTTCTCATTACTGTTTCTATGAATCTCACCACATGGACTAATCATGCTACAATGAATAGGGTAACAAAATGACAGTAAACATCAACAATAAATACTTGTAATGGGCAAGTTGCCTTATAAAAATAATATAGCTAATCATATTAATATAATTTAACAGACAGTGTAATATGAACATAGATAAAACTAAAAATATTAAGTGAAAATACAAATAACCACTAAAATAATATATTTATCTTCTTGTGAACAACACTTAATGATTTATAAATCCTATAAAGTAAAAAATAAGCTTAACTTACTCTCCTTTGGAAAGCTTAGAACTGTCAGAATTCTTCTTACGTGATTCACGAATAGATGTGTGAACATTAATACCTGATGTTTTGTCAGTTTTCTTTCCTTCCACAATACTCGACAGCTTTCTTAGGTTCTGCTGGGTAGCAGAGTTATTAGTGGGATGATACTTTGCAATTAAGTAGGGCAAGACTGAATCCAGTACGCCTTCGCTGAGAACTTCACCTAATTGACTTTTTATTATACTTTCCACAACATAATTATTTACCTCCGGAGGATGAAATTCAGTCAACCTTTTCTTGTTTTTAGAATCCCTAAGACACCTTTCTTCATGAGCAGCTTCAACAGAAAACAATTTTGTTCCTTGTATTTTTCCTCTCAATCCTAACAGATTCATAGTCTTAATTTCTTTGAATGTTGAAGGTTCCATTCCTGTATTTTCTATAATATTCCATGCACATTCATCTTTCAATTTGGGTTTAACCTCCAAAGTAAATGGTTTTTCAGGTGATAGAAGACTTGATAACCCTAACATTGCTGATGATGGGAAATATGTTGCAGAGGGTAGATCATCAGCAGAAATAGTTGATTGTGCTTTCACAGAATCACTCATCCCAGTTAATGGTCCTAAATGTACTAAACTAACTGTTCTGGAAGAAATGGCCGATACCCCTGAATTTACAGTGCCAGAAGAAGGAACTGATACAGCAGCTCCACATGACTTACTAATTTCAGATGTCTGACTGGCCGATGACACAGGTGGTAAAACTGATGTTACATTTTTTTCAAAAGGCACATTATTTTGAGCACTATCATTATTCAAATCAAACTTCTTGGCAGCACAAAAATTTTTAGTTTCTTTTAATGCTTCAAAAACACACTTTTCTTCAACATCTAGAAGATTTGCAAATAAGTCACTATTGGTCAAATTTTTCCAATCAGAACTGCTGTTTATTCCTAAATTTTTTGAACCGCCTTCAATAGCTTCATTTAAATGATATGCCGTATATAAAAACTTCAAAAATGTCTTCCCCGATACTTTACTAAAATTTGTATCTTCACTGTTTTTTTCATTATTCAAGATCCTTATATCTACTGATTCATCATTTTTACTAGCGTTAGACATGTTAAAAATAACAATCGAACAATTCAATACATTCAAAAATACTTTAAATAAAAAATTCATGCGACTATGAAAAAAAAAGTTAACCTAAATCACAAAAGCAATAAAATACACTCGTATCAAACCGCAGAACATTTTACTCTTTGACTTTCATACATTCCTTTCAATAATAACGTAACTAATGGAATTTAAGCAATAAGTCCAATAGGCAGAATATTGAACAAACTTTTGGTAAACGGGCCATATCAACGTATATCAACTACTGCGCTGCGCGGTTGTTACTATGTTTCACGTTACCAACCAACAACAACCTCTTGTACATGAACACGATGTTTTAAACAAATTAGATTGATAACAACTTTAAAATATACAGTTTGTAAGTTTCTGACACGAAGATATAAAATTATTTAATTATACGCTACAATTATGTAAAATTAAACTACCCTGCTAAACATTTCGATTCTTTTTAAGATATTAACAACGATGAAAACGTATATTTGGCTATGGAATTCTTTCTTTTTCCTGATCAGCCTCCGGGAATTACCGTTCAGGTATTACTTCAGAGGATGATATGAATGAATGTAAATGAAGTGTAATCTTGTACAGTCTCAATTCGACCATTCCTGAGACGTGTGATCAATTGAAACGCAACCACCAAAGAACACCAGTACCCACGATCTAGTACTCAAATCTGTATAAAACTGCCTTTACTGGGACTTCAACTCTTGACTTCCAAATCAGCTGAATTGGGAAGACGCGTTTACCACTAGACCAATCCGGAGGGTTTTGTATATGTAATTCGTACTTATATAAGCACACATTCTTACGTAAACGTAATTAGCCACTGTTGCTATGGAAAAACAAATTTCATCGGTTTCATTCTTAATTTTTCCTGCTCAGTTATTAACCTAAAATATTACTTTTTCGTTTTTTTTTCTATTGTGTACGTCACAATCTGAACTAGTAAAAAATAAGCAATCGCCCCACACGGACCAAAGAGATTAGGATGATATGTATGACGTAAGTTGTAGATAAGATGTAGTCTCAAATTTTGCTGACATCCTTTAGAAACGCTTAGTTAATTGAACCGCAACCATTAAACTACACCTGTATTCACTGTATAGTATTCAAATCCGTAAAAACACAACTCTATTTTACTAGGATTTGAACCTCAGAAATCGAAAATCAGCTATTAAATAACTGATTTGTGACGGCGAGTTAACCACTAGACCAGCGCGGTGGGTTAACATGTTCAGGCATGATTTTAAGTTTTTTTAGCCCCTTAACTACGTATTATTTGTACTTAAATGAAAACTAAGCGCACATACGAAATTAGTGTAGTTTTATTATTTAATTTTAATTTTTCACTGTTATTATATAAGGATAAAATCAAAACCTAAACCGACAACGATTGTTAATGTCTATATGCCTACAAGCGCCCATGATGATGATGAGGTAGAGTGTGTATACGAAGTGATTGATGAAGCAATTAAACACGTAAAAGGAGATGAAAATATAATAATAGTTGGAGATTGGAAAAGGCAAGGAAGGAAATATAGAGGGTGAATACGGGCTGGGCAAAAGGAATGAAAGAGGGGACCGACTTATAGAGTTTTGCACAAAGTATAATTTAGTAATTGCCAACACCGTATTTAAAAATCATAATAGAAGAATATACACTTGGAAAAAGCCAGGCGATACTGCAAGGTATCAGATAGATTATATCATGGTTAAGCAAAGATTTAGAAATCAACTCGTTGACTGCAAAACTTACCCTGGAGCAGACATTGATAGCTACCATAATTTGGTGATAATGAAATGTAGATTGGGGTTTAAAAACCAGAAGAAAAGGTGTCAGATGAATCGGTGGAATTTAGAGAAGCTTGAGGAAGAGAAGGTAAAGAAGATTTTTGAGGAGGGCATCGCAAGAGGTCTGAGTAAAAAAGATAAGATAGAAAATGTAGAAGAATGGGAGAATGTTAAAAAGGAAATTCTTAAATCAGCAGAAGCAAACTTAGGTGGAATAAAGAGAACTGGTAGAAAACCTTGGGTTTCAGACGATATATTGCAGCTGATGGATGAACGTAGAAAATATAAGAATGCTAGTGATGAAGAAAGTAAAAGGAACTATCGGCAATTAAGAAATGCTGTAAACAGGAAGTGCAAACTGGCGAAAGAAGAGTGGATTAAAGAAAAGTGTTCAGAAGTGGAAAGAGAAAAGAACATTGGTAAAATAGACGGAGCATACAGGAAAGTTAAGGAAAATTTTGGGGTACATAAATTAAAATCTAATAATTTGTTAAACAAAGATGGTACACCAATATATAATACAAAAGGTAAAGTCGATAGATGGGTGGAATATATTGAAGAATTATACGGAGGACATGAATTAGAAAATGATGTTATAGAGGAAGAAGAGGAAGTTGAGGAGGATGAAATGGGAGAAACAATACTAAGATCTGAATTTAAGAGAGCATTAAAATATTTAAATGGCAGAAAGGCTCCTGGAATAGACGGAATACCTGTAGAATTACTGCGCAGTGCAGGTGAGGAAGCGATTGATAGATTATACAAACTGGTGTGTAATATTTATGAAAAAGGGGAATTTCCGTCAGACTTCAAAAAAAGTGTTATAGTCATAATACCAAAGAAAGCAGGGGCAGATAAATGTGAAGAATACAGAACAATTAGTTTAACTAGTCATGAATCAAAAATCTTAACTAGAATTCTATACAGAAGAATTGAGAGGAGAGTGGAAGAAGTGTTAGGAGAAGACCAATTTGGTTTCAGGAAAAGTATAGGGACAAGGGAAGCAATTTTAGGCCTCAGATTAATAGTAGAAGGAAGATTAAAGAAAAACAAACCGACATGCTTGGCGTTTATAGACCTAGAAAAGGCATTCGATAACGTAGACTGGAATAAAATGTTCAGCATTTTAAAAAAATTAGGGTTCAAATACAGAGATAGAAGAACTATTGCTAACATGTACAGGAACCAAACAGCAACAGTAATAATTGAAGAACATAAAAAAGAAGCCGTAATAAGAAAGGGAGTCTGACAAGGATGTTCCCTATCTCCGTTAATTTTTTATCTTTACATGGAACTAGCAGTTATGATGTTAAAGAACAATTTAGATTCGGAGTAACAGTACAAGGTGAAAAGATAAAGATGCTATGATTTTCTGATGATATAGTAATTCTAGCCGAGAGTAAAAAGAGGATTTAGAAGAAACAATGAACGGCATAGATGAAGTCCTACGCAAGAACTATCGCATGAAAATAAACAAGAACAAAACAAAAGTAATGAAATGTAGTAGAAATAACAAAGATGGACCGCTGAATGTGAAAATAGGAGGAGAAAAGATTATGGAGGTAGAAGAATTTTGTTATTTGGGAAGTAGAATTACTAAAGATGGACGAAGCAGGAGCGATATAAAATGCCGAATAGCATAAGCAAAATGAGCCTTCAGTAAGAAAAATAATTTGTTTACAACAAAAATTAATTTAAATGTCAGGGAAAGATTTTTGAAAGTATATGTTTGGAGTGTTGCTTTATATGGAAGTGAAACTTGGACAATCAGAGTATCTGAGAAGAAAAGATTAGAAGCTTTTGAAATGTGGTGCTATAGGAGAATGTTAGAAATCAGATGGGTGGATAAAGTGACAAATGAAGAGGTGTTGCGGCAAATAGATGAAGAAAGAAGCATTTGGAAAAATAGAGTTAAAAGAAGAGACAGACTTATAGGCCACATACTAAGGCATCCTGGAATAGTCGCTTTAATATTGGAAGGACAGGTAGAAGGGAAAAATTGTGTAGGCAGGCCACGTTTGGAATATGTAAAACAAATTGTTAGGGATGTAAGATGTAGAGGGTATACCGAAATGAAACGACTAGCATTAGATAGGGAATCTTGGAGAGCTGCATCAAACCAGTCAAATGACTGAAGACAAAAAAAAAAGAAGTTATATAAAAATGAAATGAAAATAAATGAAATGTTAATGCCCTTTCCCCACACATAAATGATAACAGGTAATCTCCCAGACTACTCCATGGAAAATACACGAAAACAATATGAAAATGTAATATAACTTTATTTAACACATGCACTATAAAGAATACAATGTTTTACATACATTTTAATAGTTTTAGTCTTTTTTTTTTTACATTTTTGGCCACACTCAATGCTCTCAGTGCTCCATGCAAATATGCTTCTTACATTTTGTACACTGGAACAAAGTCATTCTCTTTTTAGCTGGGCAAATTACACAAATCTTTTTTATTCCTGCCTCTTGAATATTTTGTGGCTGAGTTGATGAACCCAACATCTTCGTTTTTGATTTCTGTATAGGTTTGTCAGCTTTTGTCCTTCCTGAATATGTGGTGCAAGTTCTATACAGATTTCCTTTGCGATTGCCCTTACTGGATTTAATTTTTTTGAGATTGTTTGATGTTTCTTGGTTCATAATTGTAATATCTGTTGTAAAATAATAACATTTAAAAATAATGTAAATGCTTTTATTTGTCTTGTTACTTCATTTTTTGGCTTCTGGATAAACTGAACCACATTTCAAGATGGTGTGCGTGTTCTTGTAAGCTCTGGAGGTTTGGCTGATCATTTATGATTTTTACCTCTCAAATTAGTTGGGAGCTTTACAATGTTTGGATGAGAGACCTGTTCATTTTCAATTGACTGGACGTCACTTTCACTGACTCTTGTGATAATTTAAGAGTACTACATTTGTTGGCCTACATTGAAAATTGGTTCTTTCTTCATTGGAAGGATTGTAGTCAGAGTCGATGTCAGTATCATCACCTCCAGTATCTGTATTATGTTCAGAAACTTCATCCTCTTCTTCTCATTCACCAACCACCTCATCATAATCATTCTCTTGTTCTTCATTGTCATCTATTTCTAGTTGAGGTAGCACATCATTTGTTTCCAAACTAGTGTTCAGTATATCACCCATGGTAACTTATATAACTTCAATATTTACTACACTAAAAATCATTACACAAGTAATAATATATATTAAAAAAACTCAACTATTGAATTATTTATAAACAGAGGAAAAATAACATTAATGGCAACATGTAGTCTAACAGACGATGAAGGACTCACTGGACTCAACTATGCCTAGTAAGAAACATGGAATGCTGACTAATATTGTCCTTGACTAAAAGATGAATGTGAGATTGCGGTCATTACTCTCCTTCCATTCTTGGATGGGTTTTTGAGAAGGCTATCATCTGAGAGACTACACATTACCATTCTCGGATTAACACTGCCATGAAAAATAGAAATTTGGAAGTAACTTTTTGTAAAATAAATACACAACTTTTATCTAAATGGCAATCCAAATGCTATAATGCCCTTTTATCTTGTAATATAAAAGGTTCTACAAGAAAATAACAACCCAGTATAATTTTTTTTTTTTATTGATTTCAACTAGGTCAAGTTAGGTTTAAAGTTGTTTTTAACTAGAATATTTTTTTAACTTCTGAAACAAAAATTGCTTTCCTTCTCCTTTGACAGGTTTCACAATCAGACTTTGAGTTTAGTGGTTAGTAATTAGAGATGAAAAAAATAATTATATCTAATCTCATGAATGACTTAAGTTTTAATGAATATGATCGTATCATTATAATTTTTTATATTTTTTTATCTGAATATTTACGGGCATCGACTGCTAAGGTCATTAGCCCTCGTCACATTCTTTAAAAGTAATTTGTATCACCATCTGGATCGTCATATATAAGGGTGTAAAGGGCTCTTACATTTTATTTAAAAGCACAAACTACACAAAAACATTAAGACACAAAAGACAAGTACAACACACAACACTTACGGGGTGTAAAGGGCCCCGATATTAAAATTTGAGATAAGGTTCTCAAAAGACCATGAAATTAAAAAAATTCAACTTATCAATACCATATCTTTCTTTCTTTCTTCTACGAGTCTCGTTTATAGTTTGTTTAAGCACCCTCGGGGCGACCAGAACCGCCGTTGAGCAGTATATCAGTCGCGCCAGGGTGCCGTGGCAGTTGAATCCTTATTATAAACAGGCTACAGGCATGCACCGCGCATACCCACACCCTCGATTTCGTTTGGACGACGGCACCGGTTACAGGCGCCGATTGTGGGGCGGCAACTTGGCCGACCCCAGACACGGGGGTCGCACCGGTCACCGCCTGTGGAAGGGGGGACACTCGTCCCCCCTGTGAAATTTTTGTGGCCTCTGAGGCTTAGAGGCCACTTCAGTTACAGGAGGCTTGGGAGGCTCCATAACAGACTCTGTAGCTGTTACTTTCTTTTTATCCACTAAAATCTCGCTAAGACGGACTTGGATTTCAGGTTTAGTGTCCGTTTTCTTTTGTACTGGAGCGACTTTCTGTTTTGGAGATGTGTCTTCAGGAGGCTGTACAATTATGTTTGGTTTAACAGGTTCTTTAGTGCTGAGAGGCTTCATTTTATTTTCAATTATCCTCTCAATTAAGCCAGCCAAGGTAGGTGCAAGTTTGTTGATGATTGCACTCTCATCAACTGCAACTGGAACAGGAGCAGAAACAGCAGCCGCAGCCTGAGCATAGGTTGTTGTTGCTCTAGGTCTGCGGGCGTTTACGATCTTCTTTGCTTCGAAGTAGCTGACCTTTTGCAGGGTTTTAACTTCCTGCACAGCTACTTCGTCTTTGTATACAGGACAGTTCCTGGATCTACAGGAATGCTGTCCTCTGCAGTTAATACAGGTAGGAGGCTCTTTACACGGCTCTCCCTCATGCACCTCTTCGTCGCACACGCATATTTGCTTTCTCTCACATTTGATAGCGGTGTGGCCAAAGCGTTGGCATTTGAAGCATCGCATTGGCTGTGGGATAAATACTCGCACATCCAAACGATGTATCCCTCCTTATCTTCTCCGGCAATTTAGGCCGGTTAAATGTGAGAACTTGAGAGGCAGAAGGTAGGACTTCGCCATTCCTCCTCATGTTCAATCGGCGACACTCTATTACTCCTTGTGATGACAACTCCTCAACAATTTCTTGCTCCGAACAATTTAGAAGATCCCGACAGACGACTACACCTCTTGAGGTGTTGAGCGTACCGTGGGGATCGACATGTACAGCCAGTTCTCCAATCTTTTTCAGCCCTAGGATCTTCTGAGACTGTATATCATTTAGTCTCTACATGAAGTCCCGTGAAAGTTTTCCTAATTTCCTTAACAGGGCCTCCAGCACATTTTGTTATTTATCGAGCAATGAGAAATGGACTCACCTTCGAGAAATTACCGTCTTCTTTTGTAATAACTAAGTATTTTGGCTTTGGAACGTTTCTTTTGAAGAAAGCTTTTCCTAGCCTCAACTTCAATTTTCCTAGATTCTTCGCTCTTTCTCCGTTTTGCCTCAGGCGAAACGGCTGGTTCTAGACGAGGGTGTTTACGTGAACCCTCTGCCACGTTTGGTTGTTCAATATTCATGAACGGTTGATCCCTTCTGTAGTAAGGCTAGCCGCCGGGGTACACCCCCACTCCAGGGCTACCAACCCTAGAGGTCCGTTCCGGTACTCCGGTGGAACCGGCATATGTCCTGGCAGAAAGCGGATGCGCAGTCTCTGCACTGACTCCAGGCCCTTACACACCGAGGCTTTCAGGGCTCCCATGCCCCGAACAACATGGGCACCTTAACTACATGCTTGCCATCGCGGGGGGGCATGAGGACAGCGAAAGGTCTCCGTTACACCTGCAAATAACTTCGACCGTGGCCGCCACATCGCCAGCTCTAAAGGTAGTATCAATCCATTTCCATATTCGTTAAGAATTTCGTATCTGCAGGTGGCCGCGAAGTCCAGTCCTGTAATACGGCCTATTGATGAAAATCGGCCGAAAAAAGCATATCCGAGAAACAACACTCGGAACCCCGTTAGCCAGCTATATGTAATGTACGTGAGTACAGCTGTTGCCGCCCTGGACGTGGAACGTAGATGTTGTGTTCCGGACGTGGGGATTATCTACCTCAGGGCATCATTATAATTGTATTGTTTAAATACAATTAAAGGGGTAATTATGTAGTTATAGCCTGAAATCTGTTTAGTACATAAACTAAGGCTATAATCTCAGTAAAAATATATTATTAATTTAAATCTTTCTTCTATTACTTTAAATTTTTTACTATTTTTTTAAGTAACGGCATTTTAAATAAATGTGCTATTTTCTTTTATGTGTAAAATCTCTTATTACCTTTTATAATGTAAAACAATTTTAGTTTTTAGAAAACTGTATGGTTTAAAACTGTTTTGTTCATAAAACTATGTTAAAATGTGAAATACGTATTTACATAAATATTGAAATAATTTTAATCCTTATTCAGTTTTGATTTCATTCTTTGTAAAAATAAACTTTTGTAAGAATACATGGTTCTGTTCTGTTATCATAATATAAAATTGCAAATGTTATCAATAAAAATTTAGTTAGCAAGTGAATTTACAACTTTTAAATATAAATCATTGAAAAAAAAATGATAGTCATCAAAGTCTGATTTTGAAGCAACATCTATTGGAGTGCAGCCTACTTCGCAGAGGGCAAATCACTTCCAAGGTAGACTACACCTCAGCGGAATGGTCTACTTTTCATCAGTTTTCTGACTTCCAAAATATTTCCCCAACAAAAGTAAACTGCAACATTTTAGAAGTCTTTTTATTGATAAATTAAAAAAAAAACACAATTTCCACTTCAGGATTGAATGTGCTGATCTGGACCTGCACTCAAAAGGTTAACTGATCTATAATGTTAACAAGTTTTTTTTTATATATAGCATCCAAGTAAAACTGGCTAAATTTAACAAAACATTTTCAATACTTTTGTCTAAACTCTGGCTCAACAGCAGAGCTGGATTAATCATTAAGCAAAATAAGCATCATGGGAAGGGGGCACCACCACAGAATTTCTGCTTCAATTAGATGAAAAATTTAATTTAAATTAATTTTTAATTAGTTTTTATATTTTCTTACTGTTATCTACTTTTTTTAATAATGATGTGTAAAAGACCTTAGAACTAACCACGTGCTTGACGGTTTGTTTGCATCGTATTATCAATCATGACACTTTCTAGTATTACCATTGTGTCAGAAGATGCTATTTTATATAATTAATGTAAAAATTGTATTTTCTTGCATGTTTTAGGTCTTGTTCTAATAAAGTATGCCTTATAAAAGGCTTCAGAAGCAGATATAAAACAAATTACATGCTTCTCACAGAAATATGCCTTCAGTAAAATAATAAGTTAATATAAGCACAGAAGCAAAAGATTCAGCTGTAAGGTGGGAATTAATTTTCATACGATTCTGCCTGTGATATATATTACTGCGTTGATTTTCACTTAATATTAAAAAAAAATAATAATCTTTCTATTTCTGTATTTAACAAATCCTGAAAACCAAGATGAAACATGTTCAGTGCACAAAAAAAAAAAAAAAACAAAAAAAGAAAATATTTTGGAATTAGAATCAAAGACTGCAAAACTGACTGATTTCTTCACTTAAGTTCCACACCATGATACAGCAATTCTTGAGCAGAAGCAATTTCTGTTATCAAAAGTGGACACAAATACCACTTTGATGACTTCAAAATCAAAATATGATGTTGGAATCATAGAGATGTCACAAACAGGTTCATCCAGCACATTGCCTGTAAATTGTCTTGATAGTTCTAGCACAAATGTTGATGCAAGTTGGATGCATGTTATAAAATATTCTGAAGTTGAAATAATTGATGAAAATGAAAGTTTAGTGGACCATGGTGATAGTAGTGAAATGATTCAGCTGCAAAAGATGAAGCAAATATAGCAAAAAATCCAGGGTTGTGGCTTGATTTCTCTGCTGATAAGGTTGCTTATTGGACTACTTGTGAGCAGTAATTGTCAACACCACAATGGGCCACTTGACTGTCATTTCAGTAATGGCAAACCAGATACTGTTTCACAGAAACCTTTTGTTGGAACAAAAGTCAATGATAAGCCATACAACATAGTGATTACTGTATTCACCATCAATGGGATCAGTTTACTGTTTTGTTTTTAAACTGTTTGCTCCTAAAAGATTTTCAAACTTTATTACAAGAGAAGGGTTCAGCGACTGTCAATTTACTATTGTTGATCATTTACTATTGTAAATGATCAACATGAAAAAAGCACTATTCACCAAGACTATGCTAACATACTTAATTCACAAACAAGGTGTAGGACTGGGGCAAAAGTTGGAAAAACCAATTCAGAGAGTGTTATTACTGGCAACATGTCTTGAGATGTGTCATAACTATTATTTTTGTATTAGCTGAAAGTGGTTTGGCTTTTCTAGGAGCAAAAGAAAGATTTGGATCTTTGCAAAATGGGAACTTTTTAGGGCTGCTGAGCTCATAAGTAAATTTGATCTACTTTTAGCAAGTCAAATTGCGAAATATGAAAATTGTTGCAAAGGAAATCCTTCTTACCTGTCAAAAACCACCTGTAAGAAACTCATTCAGCTGATGGCCCAAAGCCTCATGTGCTTATTGTTGATGAAGTATAATGGTTATTTTAATTTTTCAGTTAACTCAACACCAGATCTGTCACATATCAACCAATTATAAGTGTTGTACTTAGGTACCTAAAAGATGTATAGCCTATTGAATGCTTTTTAATATTTTGAGAAATAAAAAGCCATCCCAGCAAGGAAATAGCAAATCAGGTTTGCAGTTTTGGTTAACAACTTCACCATGTCCTCCAAATAATGCAGTGCTGTTGCTGACCTTATTCCCATTGTACTCTTATCCAGAAAAAATAAATCTAAGATTAGGAAAGGCTGAGGATGAAGAAAAGATATGATCAACCCACAAAGACATTTCCTTAGGAGGTCTGAATATTTTATCGTTTTGTCCAAGATTGCTATCTTCCCTTACAGGGATTCTTAAAGTAAGAAAGGTTTAACACTCTCACTATTCCTTCTTGCACCAACTTAACCAAAATCAAAATGGATTAAGTTATGGCCATACACTTTTTCATAAATCATCTCATCATGTCACCTTTTTTACAATCATTACATTTCTTCAGTTGATCAAAATCATTTTAGTTTAGACTTCTTCAACCTAATTTCATCTCATCCAATTTTTTACATTGTCTTATATCACTTTTCAAAAGCATCACTAGTTTTTTTTTCTGGTTGTATAGTTGTTAAGTTCCTCTTTTATAATTTATTACTCATCAAAATTCAGAAAAAGTTAACATATAATGTGCAGTAGTTCTACATGGGGTTTCTGATGTATATTTGACACTGCTAATACAACACTGGAGGGGTTAGAGTACTATGACAGGATACCATAGGTAGCAAGAAGCTACTGACCTTTCTAAACTTTGATAAGTAATATTATTTACCATACAATCAATCAAGCAGGTAGTTTTATTTATTTCTTTAAGGAACTACAGAATGTCTCTTAACTACAGTTACAATTAAGAACTGAATCTGAACTATATGAAAAATTCCAATTCTGATCAAGATAAAAATTCAAGAATTCTTTTCCAATTCCAATTTTAAAGAATATAAGAGTACAGGACATGTTATCAGGGGAATTATTTTTCATAGTTATATTCAATAGCTTACTGAACTGCATGACAAAATCTAATAACACTTAAAATTACAAAATATAATTATTTAAAATTATTAAAACTTACATAAATGATGTAATTTTTTTATAACTTTTTGTTGTATCTGATATAAAAGAAATTTATATCAAAGGAACTTTGTCTTTCATGCTTTTTCCTGTTTTTTAATGTATGTTCAAGTGATTAACTACAAATAAATTAAATTTGAAAACACAACAATAATGAACCAATGCATCAACTGAGGGTAACACTCAGATTACATTCTTGAAGGGGTTTTCAAACTCTTTAAAACAAGGTACAAGCACCATTAAAACAGTGCTTCCTTTCAGATCAAATACTCAGTTGAAGAAGGTGCTCCTAATTAGTTTCCACAGAACTTTGGTAGAAAATTTTCCATTAATTTGATTACAATCAGCTTATACATTTTTAATTAGATCATGTACTTCTACTGCCCCATTTTCCACAGAAGAGGTTGCATTTAAACCAGAACTATTGCTGTAGGCTTGGGTTTTGATTTTTTCCTGAATAAAATAATGTGTAGTTTTCTATTGCTTAGAGCTACGCAGATTTATACCTTAAATAAGTTTATTTAGGCAACATCAATGATCAGTTAGTTGGCTGAAAGGGCTGCTGCCTTCTTTCAGGAATTATTCTATGTATTTGTATAACCATCTTTTCCTAATTCCAACCCTTATATCTGCTAAATCCCAGGTACTCATTCAATAGGGTAGAGTTCATTGCTTTTATACGCAGAAAAAGTTTTAGATATCAAAGCAAAAATGCTATCTAATGAATCTGAAAGAATTCAAATAACTATAGCGTTAAATAAAATACAAACATGTTTAAAACTCACTATACACCTGCTTAGTATATTCTGAAAGCTATCAACTTTCTAAGCTATCTTTCATTACTAAGCTAATGTAACTATATTAGCTTAAATATAAATTAAATTAGCTTAACTGTAAGTAACTACTCACAGTAAATGAATACAAATATCGTGTTTAATGCAACTAGATGATTTGTTTAGCAGGACAGATAAGATATTTCTTTTAATTCACTTCAATAGTTTCTTTGACACTCTCCAGCTCCTAACACAAATGAATAGTTAGGTAAACCGTGTTCTGAGTATTTTTTTTAGTACTAAAAAAAGTTTTGTTCTTTTTCATAGTATTAATGAAATAAAATTAACAGTGAGTGTTAATTTTATTTTTAGAAATATGAGCACTAGATGGTCTGACTATCATGTGTTTATTATTTGATAACAATGTAGGGCATGTGAATGCCTGTGAAACAATGCAAAACAGAAGATACAACGTGTACATATCTGTTGCTTCTCTTGCATACCTTGACAAATGATTACCTCCCAACGACCATGATATAATTAAAGATTCTATTATAACATTCATCTCTTGTTTCGAAGCTCCAAAAATAAAAATGTGCCATTTACAACATTCTCCTTATAGAAAGATGTCTTAGGAATACAATCATTTGTTGCTGTCATTTTTAATCAATTATGCAGGATACAACATGCCTTAAACAACAGCTACAGAAACATTGTAAGGAATAGGTTTCTTGAACATATGAAACCTGCTTGTTAAAATGCCAAAAGCATTTTCAATTATCTTTTTTACTCTATTAACTGTGCAGTAATCATCTTTTATTGTTTTGATTGTTGGAGAAACAATTACGATCAGATGTCAATTTTATAATAGCCCTACTACTAATACGAGGGCAAGTCAAAAACGTAATGTGAAATTCAAAAAATTATTTTATTAATTTGTACTTACATAAATGATACATGCATTATTTTTCAACATAAACCCCTCCTACTTCTATGCACTTAGTCCATATTTTAACAAGCTGTTGAATTCCTTCCTGGAAGAAAGTTTTCAGTGTGGTGTGCAGAAAACTTTTCTGCGCTTCTATGGCCTCTTCATCAGATAGATAATGATTCCCTTGCAACTTTTCTTCTAATAGGCCAAAAAGATAAAAATCACTTGGAGCCAGGTCTAGACTGTATGAAGGATGGTCCAGCAGCTCTAAACTAAGATCTTGAAGGAGGAATGTTTTTTAGCCATATGAAGTCAAGCATTATCCTGAAGTAAAATCACGCCTTTAGAAAGTTTACATCTTTTGGATTTGATTTTTTGCTTCAGTAAATGCAGTAGCTCACAGTAGTTATCACTGTTTACTGATTGACCTTTAGGTGTGAAGTAAACCAAAAGTGAACCTTCCATATCCTACTACTTGCATTTCTTCCTTGATGCAGTCAGACAAAGGAGCACTCATTTTAAACACAATCACAAATAGCTAATGAAACAATACTTTCAATGAACAGCTGTTAGAGGTTATGAGTTATAGCAGAACAATCATTACTGCCATACATGTGATTGGGAGAGAAAACAAAATTTCCCTTACTTTTTAACTTACCCTCGTACATAACAATACGAGGGTATTTAATTTGGTCGAACTATTCATTTAATAACAACATGATACTTATTTTGTGATCAGTGATGATACTGTTATATTATGTTAATGCACAAAACAAACCAAACTAAGATTTCTTGTTATTTGAAATGATACCAATTGTTAAAAAGTCAATAGACATTGATAATATAAGTTTTAATGTAGATTAATGATTTTTATTTTTTGTTTTGTGAATGTATGTGATATATGAGTATAACAGTTATTTTGTCTGTATACTTGACTGATAGTGAGTATATGAGTGAAGTATTTATGGGCGCGTGCGAAAAAGGGTACTTGTGGTGTTGAATCATTTTTACCAGTCAGAGATGTATATTTTTAAATTCTGCTTTGATTATGGGGGATATTTATAATACATTTTTGTGCGAAAGTGTTTAAGATATTATCTTCTGTCTGAGATATTGTTGAAGTCAGTTGATTAGGTTTCTTTATATAGAATAGATGGATATATACATATTTTTGTGTGTATAGTGATTTTTCTAAAGCTACTGGAGTTATTGTGTTTGCATCTTACTTGTGCGACAGTAGATTGTGAGTTTCGGAATGCAGATATTATGATTTTTGAATGTCAGTGATTTAGTTTACTTTTTACATTCTTGGTGTTTATGCCTGGAATAAGAAAAATAAGATTTTATTTTGGAAGGCCTTGAAGACCTTCACCTTCTACCTATGATTTCAACACGCGATATGTTTTAATAGGAGATATTAATATAAATATTAATGAAAGAATGGATAATAACGGTGAACAATATCTAGAAATACTTGGTATGAATGAGTACAGCTCCTTAGTTGATGATAATAGTTATTGAGATTGATAGGCCATCCTTATTGATCACATTTTTTATAAATTAATTTTATATAAACACAATGTTTCTAGTGCTGTCATATTGACATTCTAATGATCGTAGGGCTGCTGCCAAAGCTATTTCTAAGGATAGAACTCAAAATAATTTGGTAAAGGATTTTACCAAATCCAGAAGAGGCTCTGGATTATGATAAATTAAGGTCATATTTATATGAACATGACTGTAGTGAAGTTCTTGAAATAATGTTGATTTTCAGTTTAATAACTTTTTAGATATTTTATTAGGGTATACTAATCAATCAAAATCTGTTATTTATTTCAAAATAAATATGTTTATTTATTTTAAGCGATGGATAACAGCTGAGCTGTGCATTACCATTTGTCATAGAGACAGATTGTATAAGAAACGGCGTAAAAATCCTCACAGCCACAAAATTAAGACTGAACAGATTAAGTTTAAAGGTACATAATGTTACTTTATCTTCATGATGATTGTTTATTGTAATCGATGTAAAGCCATTAATTTGATAAAGATAACAAAATATAATTAATAATTTAAAAAATAGACTTAGTTTAGAAATTTTGGAGATTACATACAGATTTTTAATACCAATCACTACTTCAAACGTATGAGATGACATTTACTAAAGTAATGTTATTATTTCTTGTTGATAAGAATTGTTTATCTTAATTTATGTACAAGCAAATTAGTTTAGATATAAAATTTAAAAAAAATATAAGGAATATTTAGAAAATAATGTATAAATGTTTCGGGAATACAGATTTTCGATACCAATTTCAACTTCTGACCTGTTAAAGGTAATGTTTTTTCTTAATGATAATGATTGTTTTTGTAATTTACATAAAAGCACATTGGTTTGATGTAAAGATTATAAATTATCGTGATTTAAAAAAAATAAAAATATAGTACGGTACAATGTTTTATGTTTGCAGAGAATACCATCTTTCGATAGCAATCTCAACTTATTCAGACATATTAGATGTCATTTATTGTAGGTAATTTTTCTTAATGATAAAAACTTTCCATAGTAATTTACATGACAAAAAATTAGTTTGATTTAAAGATTACAAAACATAATGAATATTTAATTCATAAAGGTTTTGATGAATACCGATTTGCAATACCAATCTTGACTTCTTCAGACTTATTAGATGGTATTTGTAAAGGAGTTGTTTTTTTTTCTTAATTATATAATTTTTTTATTGTAATCTATGTAAAAACAAATTAGTCTGATACAAAGATTATAAAATATTGTGAATATTTAAAAATAAACTATGTTTTATGGTTTTGAAGAATTACTGGTTTTCTATACCAATCTTGACTTCTTTAGATGTGATTTATTAAAAGTACAGTTTTTTTTTTTTCTTATGATGGTTATTTTCGTAATCTAAGTAAAAACAATTTTGTTTGACATAAAAATTAAAAAATATCATAAATATTAAAAAAAAAAACAATGAATAAAATCTCTGAGATTAGCCTGCCGGTTTTCAATGCCAGTCTTCTTCAAACCTAGTTTATGTGATTTATTAAGTTTTTCTTTTTGTTAATATTAAGGGTTTTTTGTTGTAATTTACATAAAAACAGTTTAGTCTGATATAAAAATTACAAATATCACTAATAATTAAAAAAAAAAAACAACGATTTCAGAGAATATCCATTTTCAATACCAATCTCGCCTTCTTCAACCTATTAGATGTGATTTAGTAGTACAATTCTGTGTTATTTTTTAACCTCAGCCACCTATGTTAAATTGTGAAATAATGGATTAAATAATATTGATTGCTGCAATCTTTTACGAATTGAGACTAATGGCTATATACGTTATAAAAAAGTTTATGTTCATTAAAATGCAATACGAGGACACACACAGAATATGTGATAAGTAGAAGATAGAACAAATAAGTTATTAAAATTAATCATTTTTACACAAAATCCTCCTACTAAAAGAAAATTGGTTTTGATTTTTCCACAAAAAAAATTAAAAGGAATAAGAATGTGCACATATTAAATTAATACTCTTAGATCACTGAAGAGTGAATATTTTTTGCAGTTTTTCTTGAGGTCTTAATGTTACAGTTAAATTCATTAAAAAATGCAATAAATAGAATCATTATTAAATAAACTTACAAATGGAATTTTCTGTGAAATAATTTATTTTCCCATTATTATTATTATTATTATTAAAATTATTCTCCCATTTTAAAGATCAACTGATTTATGTAATATACTCACTGGAAAAAGTCAATAATAAATTTTTAATTATTAAAATAAAAAGTAAATAATTTTTGAAAATTTTTGTGTATAATTTATAATCAACTATTTCACAAATATTATTACTTATATATTTTAAATAATATACAGAATGATTCAAAGAAACGGGAAATTTAAAAAAAATTAAATAATGTTAATGAAAAATTTTTTTTAGAAAATGAATTCTATTTCATGTAATAGTACAAACGTTGCCATTTTAGGATACATACATTTTAGTTTATTTTTTAAAGATGACATCTTGCAGGTGACCTCCTCTTCTAAGTAAACACTCACGAAGTCTGTTCGTTAAATTGTTCATGGTTTGACGTAACATCTCAACTGGAATTTCCGCAATTGCTTCTCGGATCTTTGCCTTCAGTTCTTCGGTTGTAGAGGGATCTGTGGAACACTTTGCTTTTAAGGTGACCCCACAAAAAGTAATCGCAAGCTGAGAGATCAGGCGTTCTGGAAGGCCATCTAATGTCACCGTTTCGTGAAATGACACATCCAAACAACCGGCGTACAGCTGCCATCGATATTCGCGCAGTATGTGGCGTTGCTCCGTCTTGTTGAAACCAGGCTGTGTTAAGAATCGGTGGAAATCTCTTTTGTTGTTCCACAACAAAGATTTCAATCACGGATACGTAACGAGCCGACGTCACTGTAATCGCAAGACCGTTGTCATCCTCAAAAAAATAAGGCCCTATAACACGATAAGATGACATAGCACACCACACGGTCACTTTCTGGCTGTGCAACGGACGCTGGTGTAGCTGCGTAGGATTTTCTTGTGCCCGGTATCTGAAATCTTGCTTGTTAACAAATCCACTGAGGTGGAAATGCGCTTCGTCTGACATCCACAGTTCGTGAACAAACTCTTTATTATCATTTATCTTCTGAAGAATTACATTACAGAATTGTGCTCGCACAACTACATTGTTTGGTTTCAGTTCCTGGACGATCTGCAACTTATATGGATGGAATTGCAAGTCCTTCACTAACATTCTTCGAACACTTGAACTATGCAATTGTTGTAAAGATGCTGAGAGACGACGGATTGACCGATGTGGAATCGTGTGACAGCATCTTGTAAAGCTTGAACATTCTGTGGTGTACGGACGGTTCGCTCACGGCCTGGAGGTTTCTTTTTCATTGCCGAACCGGTTTCCTCAAAATTAGACATCCATGTTTTAATTGCATGTGCTGATGGAACACGGTCGTGCCGTCCCAGATTAAAATGACGGCGAAATTCTCTACGCGCTCCCTCCACACTGTCATTGTTTTTGTAAAACGCTTTGATAACAAATGCACGTTGCGCACCACTCCAAGGATCCATGACAACTAAATGGCAGGTTAGGTTAGAGAGGCTGGCGCCACTTATAAAGTGATACCAATCGCCCATAGCTACCAACTCAACTTTCAAAATTTCCCGTTTCTTTGAATCAGCCTGTATTTAAGGGAATGATCAACCCAAATTAAAAAAAAAAAATTCCTTCAATGCAAAACATCTGTAACCTTGGTAAATAATTCCTACTTATACACACATATTTCTCACCAGAAAAAAACCAAAATTTCAACAACCCTTATTTTTGGGGTGGATTTGGAAAATTCAGTTGCAACTTCAACATCACATCTTTACTTCAATGATTCTTTTTTTTTAATGTAGGGGATAAATTAATGTATAAACTATAGTATGTTTTCTTAATTCCTACTATCTGTATTAAAAAAAAAAAAAAATACATAAAAAATTAAACTAGTACCCGCGTTACTAAATTCTAATTTATTTTTAAACGTGTATAATTGGGAATGGAATATCAATACTATAGTTTGCAGACCACATTTACCTGAACATTTTGCAAAGGGATTCATGGATTTATCTTTTAAACCAACAACATGTGTTATTTTGAAACCTGATAAATCATAATTTTCGGAAAATAAGCATTAAAGTATACAGTGAAAGATATAGAACTCACCTGACAATATCTTTCAAAATTCTCCTGCTTTATATGTTACACCTTCTGCTTCTTTCTTCTTCCTTCAGATTTTTAAACCTCAATATTCTTCTCCTTTACTGGTACTCAGAAGATCTCTCCAGTTTCATCCTTAGCTTCTGTTTACTATCTCTTTTCCTTCCTACAACGACTGTGTTTCTACCACGTGATAGACCAGACTTCTTCATGAATTTAATTGTGGCAATATTTCCAAAATTGAAGTAATTGGCTGTTTCAGCAACACTGATTTCAACCAATTTTTTGGATACATTTTTAGATTTTTCACAAATGCAACTATGCAAACTTTCGTTGACATTTTGTGTGCACCCTTTAGTACATTATTCCAGTAATGAAAGATCAACTAATCTCTGATATATTGGGGCAACATATTTTAATTTATTGTGTTGAGTTGTGTGTGGATATTGTCGTTATGACTTCCAGGTTTTTCAATATTAGCCAAGGCTCTCCGGTAGAAACACCAACTCTCATTGCCTACAGGACACTTGGTGTGCTTGGGTTCTTGGTCAGTGGTGTAAGGTAGCCATCATTCCCTGTTTCACTGACTCAATGCCCTTACCAATATTTACATAAATTGCATTTTTATAATATCTTGTTAATTTAATAATAGCGTTTTTTTAAGTTCCCATAGGTTTTACCACCTAATGTTACTTTTTGAGCACAACAGGTTTTCACTCATTTTCTTAGGACTGTACCCAGATGTTTGACTATGTGGTTTATATATTCCTTTTTTATTTAATTTAGTTTTGCTACCATATGCATTCAAATGCTGAAGATGAATAAAAACACCGGAGTCACCATCGCAACAACAGTGGAGTACCGTAACTTATAGGACAGAATCGCTGTAGTGACGGTTTCCATATCTGGGGATGACCTGTCATAATTTTGGCTATATTCAAGCTGGTGCCCCTTATATCAGAAGAAAAACTCAGGATGATTTTTTCCTAAGTGATTTTTAGTTACGGCACAACTTTGATAGCACAACATAGTCCATTACCAAGCTGGTGTCAACACATATTACACATCCAACTCTGTAATTTGATGTATGCCCTCTCTTATGCCATGTACCATAGCTAACAGTAATATCTATAGTTTCATTTCATGTTAATGAAAAATTAAGTTGTTTATAATAATCTCGAACAAGCTGATGAGCTCTAAGAACAAAGATTGGATCAAATTAGATTTACAATCTGAATAAATTACATTTGATTGTTTGTGAAAAGTTTGGTGGGAAAGGGGATTCATGTTCATTATTTGACAAAATTTCTCTACACCACTGTGGCCTTTCCAATCAACAAAAACATGTGTTGTTGGTCTATTTACATCAAAGACACCCAAATTTTCAATTTTTGGAGAAGTAAATGAGCAGTACTAAAATTCTACGCAAGTTTACACAGAACAACAAAGTTTTGCGCAAAGCCTAATCTGTCTTTAATTATCAGTTCAATGTTACTAGTTAAACATTTAAGGCAAGCCAGTGTACTTATTAATGATTTTAAAAGTTTTGTGTCAATAAATGAGTAATCTGGAGCATCCTCATGCACAATGTCTGATTATATCTCAGTTTTTTCAAGTTTCACCATTTTTGAATTGCCAGTTTAGCTTTATTTTTCTTAGAATTGTAATTATTCTTTTCTTTTTTTTTTTTTGTTAACTGTTTTTACCCATAAAGAAAGACTAATTTTAAAATATTTTAAAATAATTAGTACAACCAGAAAACATTATAACATTTTCAATAAGACTAGAAATTTCGCTATTTTCAACACAAAAACAATATTATGTTCAGAAACTTTTGCTATCCAATACAGTAAACAAACTGTGATGCAGCACAGTGGCTGAATGCTAAACTAATTCACAAAGAAACAATCTTTAAAATGGTTCCTGACTGAACCAGCTGTCTTACCTTAAGAGACAAGCAATATAAGTTTCAAAAATCTGTATTTTTTAGTTTTTTCCAGATTTTTTGACTGTTGCTTAGTAATGTTTTTGTCCTTTAAATGTTATAATTTAAAAAATTAATCTTACCACATCAATAAGAACATCAATAAAGTACGAAAATCAATGAAAAATTTTTTTTTTGTCCAATGTCAAGGTTGATTACTCCCTTAACAAAGTTTTCCAGGTAAAAATATTTCCTTTAAGCAGAATTAAACATTTAGTTCAAATAAAAGTAAAATTTATCAATGTGTTACTAATTTATTACCAATTAAGAAGAATTATTAAAAGTTTTAAACAATTGTAAACTACATTGTTTTTAATTTGATGTATGCATTAGTTGATTAGAACGCATTTATGGCCCATTTAATATCAAAAAACTTTGTGATAAAAAGCTTGCATTGATCAGAATAAAATTATCATTATTACACAAACTGTGATTTGTATGACCTTATGGAAATCTCCACATACCTACTGCAGTCTTCTTGATTTGGGTCCATAACCCAAATTTAGTATCTGTAACTTGTAATATTCATACATCTTCAGGACTTAATTAAAACTCAACAATAAAATAGAAGCCAGAGATAATATTGAGGAATTGTTAGCATTAAAATATAATAATCAGATTAGATGGGTATCAAACTATCAACCTCTTGCGTAGAAAAGCTAGTGCTAGTATTTTCCCACAGGAAAGCATCTTATCGTGGTAATGATGATGCCATGATAGAAAAGTTTTTATCAGATTATTTAAAAGATTCAAGTATGATTATGTACATAAATTACACATATTAATTACTTGAAAAGATTTATCAAAATAAATCTAAACAAATACTAGAAGAAACAAGACTATCACCTATTAATAATTATTTTTATTTCATAAATTTAAAGTCAATACAAAAATTATAAATCCTGTAAATACATAAAAATAATTATCACTTTGTGAAAATAAAAAGTATAATATACATAATTGAGCATCAATATCTTATAGTAAAATGTTGACATTTTAAACATCTTGAATTATTAATCCACCAAATATCCTTTAATTAAAAATTCTAATTCAATTTAAAATTGTTAAATATTAAAATAAAATACTGCATTCTATAAAATAATTCAGATATTTGTAAAGAACATTTAACTGAAGGTTGAAAAAAAAAATGGAATCAAATTAAAAAGAAACGAAGTTCTGAGAATGATATTCCAATTATTGTGGTAATGTTCACACAGAGATCAATAAGTCCACTGTAGTTTATTTTTTTTTAAGATAAGCAGTCAAACATCATATATTACAGGTAGAATCAGTCCAATAATATAGGTGTATCTAAAGGGCTTAAGAGAACTACTACTTTTCCTGTAGTTACAGAAAACTGATAACTAAATTCAGGACAATTAATGAAATATATGGTTTTTTGCTGGTACTTAAGTTGGAATTAAAATTTATTACAATTTAACATCATGGATATCCAGTAATATGCTTCTTGATAAAACATCAAAATATTTGGTATACATTCAATTTTTACAGAAAGAATAATTGTCTATGAGATATCAAATACGTTAAATCTTTTTTAAGCTATTTTCTTTGCAGTTTTTAGCATACGTCAACTTACAAGCTACATCAAAGTTTTTATATATCTTCCACCAGGTCTTTGTCAATTAGTATTTTCAATCTTATGTCATTACTTAATTGATGTATTCTCACTTATCTTCTACTTCCAAACATAATAAGTTTTAATACATTTATTAGTAAACACATCCTTCTTTAACAGTATCCCAACCGACCTTCTTTTTTTTTTTAATTAATAAATTTAACATGTGCCCTTTTTCCTCATTATTTTTAGCAATTTTTAGTTTGTACATCTTGCAAACTCTTTTTACTTCAAATATATACTTCATTCTTGAAGAAGGTATGTTTTTCATAGAATTTTTTACTTTTTATGTTCATTTCATCTGCTGTATACTTTTTTCAACATCTTCAGAGTTTTAAGTCATCTTTTATCATTTTTATTAAAAATCTATATTTTCAATCAACAGTGTGCATGTTTCAAATAAAATACTCAGCTAAACACTCAGTTGGTATAATACAATTCATAACATATCTTGTTTTTTAGATAACTAAAATTGACATAGACAGAAATGTTACAATTTACGAGTCTGTAAAGGAATAGTACATTTTGTTTTAATATGACAATCTGTAAAAAAAGGTGTAAAGTGTTATTACAAATTGTATTTAATTGATGAAATATTTTGAAGGCAAATATTAGAATTCAGAAGAAAAACCTTATGCAAAAAGTATATTTTCTTTTAGGTCTAAAGAGGTCTTTTAGTCACAGTCTTTCTAGCAAAATTATTTTAAAGATAACTAACCTGAGATACAGAAATCAGAAATAAAGTAAATTAAAAAAAAAATAAAATAAAATTTGCAGGTTGGAACATGTTTAAAAGTTACGAACTCATTCTTGTAAAAGAAAAAAAAATTAATCTTGAAAGCCCAAAATACTCGTAAACTGAACAAGTTAAATGATCAAATTTTTGTAAACAATAAAGAGAAAGTACAGAAAATTTTCTCAGTGACAATATTCTAAAAGATTGAAACTACAAATTGTGTTAAACAGTGAATATACTTGCCTTAGAAAAATTTATTGTAAATTATCTATTGTAAAAGTTCATAGAGTAATCGTTCATATTGATTCCAAAGATTGAATCTTGTCTGAACAAGACTTTTAAAGTAAGAACAATCATCTGTGCAACTCAAATCTGATCCAAAACTGCAAAGATAAAAAATAAAATTGACTTTAATTTATATTCAATATATTAACCCATTTATATTGGCATTAGAGATAAAAAAAAATTATCTCTAACAAACATAATATTTGATTCCTAACTGAAACACATGAATTTTATTGGAATAAACGAACATGAAGGTTAAATTTCTCTACCATCCTTCATTTAAAAAAAAAGAAAAAAATTTGTACCAGCAAGTTATAGTACTAATATGAAACAATAAAATAAAACAAACAAGTATTGAACGTTTTTCTGTTAAAATAAGTTATAAATACGCAATACATTGAGAATGACAATGGTCACTTGAATGTAATAGGTTTTTGTTAAATATGCAATTAAGATATACAATTTTTTTTTTATGAGTGACAGTCAAGATAGGTAATTAGTATTATGTTAAAAGAGCAGAAAAAAATAATAATTCAGGAGAAAAATATCCTGTTTGTAAATATTTTTACCATACCAAAGTGAGACTGACAATTTTTGTAAACGCTCTAATTAAGTATAAACCAGGATTCTTTTAAGTTACACTGAAACTTCTGAATATAACAAAAACATTAAAAATAGGATTTTCATTAGTCAATAATTAAAAGAACAAGTAATTTTTTATTCAATGTGATTTTACAATCTCAGATTATCAAAATCTAGAATATTTCTTGGGTACTCCAAGAATTATTTAATTAAGATTGTGAAAAAAAAATCCTGGTTATCTGTATTATTCATCAAGCACTTCTAAAATGTAAACAAAATAATTTTGAAAAATATTTCATTCTCTTTTAAAATTTGATATACTTTATAGAAATACTGAATAAAACTTAACTTTTAAAAAATGTTTATTTAAAAATCTTGTACTTATATTACCTATTATCACTAATTATTCATCTCTTTTTTGCAATTATTGTTTATTTTAACAAAAAAATATTGTAATTTAATGAAAAAGTGTTTTATACAAAATATACGATTCAATTTTAAATGCAACCACGAGAAGGTTAAAATGATTCAAAATTGTAACTAACTTGCTTTCAAATAACACCCAAATAGTTCTTCCAGAAGATTTGCATGACTAATTATATAGTTTGTCTTTTCACTCATTCTCTAGGAAGAGCTGCTGATTAACTATGCTAAAAAACAATTTCCATTGAAAATGAGTTGTTAATACTTTTTATTAATTTTAAAGTATTATCTTCTTTGTCTTGCTGTTCTTATCATGGGATCATCTTTTTTTAACATATAAACAAAAATGTTGCTGGAAAACTTATTGTTCAGTAGGAATATTAATGTGTACGGGTGCTAAGAAAAGTTTCTCTGTTCATTTCTCAATCTTTCATTGTCTTTCACTCACTTTCACCTCATCTTAAAATACATAAATATTTGAAAACCTCAAAACTAGAATTACCTAATGATAAAGAGGCGTGAATAATTATTTATTAGCTTAGGATTGTTGTACAATGAAGATAATGCACAAAGAAATACATCATCTAAGTAGTGCTGGTTTTCAAGAATTAATTTCTGATCTTTTAACCAAGCCTTTTCTCTTAATATTGCTTGCTCATGTGCTACTAATATAAATTTCATATTAGGTTTATTCATATGTAACTGGAGCCATCGTGCTGGGTTCATACTGACTTCCATATAATTACTAGGTGACAAGGGATCAAAAACCTGTGAAATAAAATATTATAGTCATAGTAATGTTACATAAGTACAGTCATTACTCACATTACATCATTTAAAATCTACTACAAGCAAAATTTGACACACAAATACAGCAGCTTCAAAGAAACAGTTCATAATTAAACCTTTAGCTTCATTATCAATAATAAAATGGTAGTTTTGATGGCAAAACACACCTGTTATTTGCTTATTATTTATATAATTTTCTTTTACTGAACTAAGAACTGATAGTATTATAGCATGAATGAATGCAATCCCCTCATATTGTACAACAGAAATAATATAATCAATATATTTGCAGAGGTAAGGAAACTGTCATTTAATAATGTTCAAATAAAACACAACAGACTTCAAGAAATTGGGAGGTGAATGGTTATTTTTCTCTTTCAGGATATGTCAAAGCAGAAATATTTTTTTCCATGTGAATGTGTACTATGCTGCTATAATCTTAGATTTTTTTTCACTTTAGCAGTATTTATTTATTTATTATCTACTTTCAAAGTTATAGAACAGAAATTCCTATAGCTAAATTGCAATGTATTCAGTCAATATTTATGACTTATTTTTTAACTAAAACATTAAAAACAAATTTTGTCAGAAGATATCGTGCATAGTTACTAAAAACAATAATTTTGATTTATCAGAATCAGGGAGTACACCAGTGCATAATTACTAGCACAAAACATGAACAGATATATCTCTTTTAATTTAACCCCATCAGTGATATTAGTACAACCTGGAAGTGGGAAGTCATTTTTCAGGGCCATGCAGTGTATTATCAAAAAAATATACAATCAGAACACAAGACGTTACATATGAAACTGAACACATTATATAATTTATAGTAAAAAAATTTGGCTTACCTTAATTTTCTTTGATGATTTATCTTCATAAATTTAAATTTTACAAACACTATTATTAGTTTTTGAAATTAATTACAAAACTTTTATATTAAATAACTAAGACTTCATTACATACAAATTGTAGCATTTTTTATGTAGATATGGGTACAAAAAAAATTAACTAATTACTAAGCACTGTAAATAAATGTGAAATTTTTTATGCCATCGTCCCATGCCCAAAATTAGTCTGATATATCACTTGAATCCCTCTTCCTTTTCCCCTCTGCAGAGGCCTATAATAATGCTCTAAACTGTGATAGCAAGCAGGATCCATATCATAATTGCATCCTGGACACCAATAATGTGATCCATCCCTTTTTACTTACTGTAAATACATACATACTTCTGTATGTAATGTTTTTTTTGTTTTTTTTTTTTCTACTCTCCCCGACCGGATATCCAATTAAGTATACTCAGTCGGGGAGAGTGTCCTTTTACTCTCAAAGGAGGCGTCCCCCACCCGCCGGATATACGTCCGGCACGGCAGGTTGGCCTCCCCGGTCTCGTATCTTTTGTTTTTGCCTCTAATCCCCCGCTTTAGAGCCAAGGTCCGGCTATGCCGTCCCCCAGCGCCTCAGCAGGGAACCGGGACTCGGTCTTTACGCCTTTGGCCTCTAATCGTCAGCGCCGACCCCACAAAGAGCCTAGGCTCCCGCAGGGACGACCCCGCCGACCGGGACTTGGTCTTTTATTTTAACCCAAACTCAAACTCCCCTGGAGTTCACCCCCTTCTCAGGTACCCGCACACTAAGGCGTACAGGCCCTCCATGGAGTGACTGTCCGCCCTACCCTACTGTTTATACTCCCATTCTTCTGTCTTCATCCTCTTTGGCCCGCAGGACCTCCCCGGCGAACCTGCGGAACCATTCCCAGTTCTCATTGTTGTACCCCAACCAGTTTATGAGATTTTCTGGTGTAAGACCATTAATTACTATTTGACCTCTGTTAACGGCCCATCCTGGACATATGAACAACGTATGTTCGGCATCGTCGTTCTCTGGGCAATAGATGCACTGCGGGGTGGCTCTCTTCCCGATCCTATACAGATACTGACCGAAAGAGCCGTGCCCCGACAATAATTGTGTCATGTAAAAATTGACATCTCCGAGTCTATTGTTATTCCAGGTTTTAATATTAGGGATTAGGCGTCTGGTCCATTCTCCCACTCTGGACCCTGCCCACTCTTCTTGCCATTCTTGTTCTATAATCCCTTCCATCTCTTCTTTCGACATACCGCTGTGTCTGAGGGTTCTGACTTTTATCTGAAGGTCTATGGGTAGGACCCCGGTCAGTACGCACAGCGCGTAATACGATACCGTACAGTAACTAGCAGCTACACGCAGCAATGCCAGTCTATGGACACTTCTCAACTTCTTTTTATTTCGCTGTATGTTCATTGCCGCCCCCCATATGGGAGCCGCATACAGTACCGCCGAAGTGATAGCCGCGGTTATCAATCTTCGAATAACCATTTTAGGTGTGCCGTGGTTTTGAAATAATCCTCCTAATCCCTTTACAGCAGGAGTAACACTCCCACAAATCATATCAATATGCTTGCTGAACCTTAAACTTTTGTCCAGAAGTACCCCCAAGTATTTTGTTTCTTTTACTTCACCAATTCTCTGTCCTCTGATATTTAGATTCACACTTCTTAATGGTCTTCTACCCGAGAGGACCAGGCAACAGGATTTATTAGGAACTATTTCTAATTTGTTATCCTACATCCATTCATCTATTGTTCTAAGCGCTTGGTTTGCCTTGTTCTCCAGTTCATTAATATCTCTGTCTTCTACTAATATTGCGATATCATCCGCGTATCCTACTATCGATACCCCTTCGGGGTAGTTCAGCCTGAAGATTTTATCATAGAAAACATTCCATAAGGTTGGGCCAAGGACAGATCCCTGCGGCACCCCTCCGAATACCTGAAATATGGCTTTCCTTTCTAGGGTTTTGACCTCTATGAACCTATTTTGCAGATATTGATCTATCTGATTTACTAAGTACTTACTTATTTGCATGGCTTGAAGCGCCTCAATGATGGCTGTCCAGGGGACCGTACCAAATGCGTTTCTAACATCAAGCATTATGATCATGGGGATTTTTCTAGTCCTCCATGTACCGCTTCTGCAATTTAATGCCCAGTTTTTTACCTTCTCGACTGCGGTCACCGTGGACCGTCCCTTTCTAAATCCGTATTGTTCCGGATGTAGACATTGTTTTTCCTCTATTTCCTCTCTAAGTCTATTTTTTAACAACCTTTCAACTACTTTTCCCATATTATTTATGAGCGTAATCGGTCTATATGCTGTGTTCTCTTGAATTTGTCCTGCCTTTGGGAGGAAGACTGTTCTTGCTTCCTTCTAGCATTCAGGGAAGCTTCTATTTCGTAGGCCGTAGCTGGCTACATCGACTATTTCCCAAGGTACGATCCTAGCTATTATCTTAATGATGGCCGCTGGGATGCCATCTGGGCCGGGGCTTTTCTTATTTTTTAATTTATTTATAGCTTCCATGACCTCTTTTTGTGTAAATCTTCCTCCCTGGCATTCTATCACCTCTCTATTATATTGCTCCTCCGTTCTGGGGAATAACTTTCTGATCTGCAACGCAGCCGTTTCTTCATTCAGTGTCGGAGCTTGTCTCCCAAGCCGCTTGGTTACTATTTTGAAAGCCTTTCCCCACGGATCAGCATTCAACTCCTCGCATAGTTCTAACCATTTCCTTCTTTTGGCCTGCTTTATGAGGAAGTTAAGCGTCTTTCTCGCTTGCCTATATTGCTCTGTCGCAATGTTACATCCTATTTCCGAACCAACTCTAGCTCGCAACCTCTGGGCCGTCCTCTTGTGTCTTTGCATAATTCTACGCTGTTCCTCTATTTCCCTGGACCACCAGTAGACCATATTATGTTTAATATTATTTCTCCTCGGTATGTTCGCCATCTCTTCTTTAACTATATTTTGGAATATTTCAGGTGTTATCTGAGTACTATTTCTGTATGTAATCTGCTCGTCTGCAACCACACGCCTAACATGTCTATTTAACAGATCTAGATGCGGGAATGACAGTATCGCCTATTCTGACCATTATGTCTCTGATTCTCCTTCTACCAGTAAAAGCGATCGCTGAGGACTTCGTTGGCGCCAATGTTAGTCCTCTCTCCGCTAGCCATCTCTGTATTTTATCTATCGTAGCAGCGGCGTGATCGTCCACTTCTTGCTCGTCCTTCCAGCAAATAATACAACTAAGCCATCTGCATAAGCTACAAGTTCTATGTCACCTTCGAACTGTATCGTCCGGACACCGTCAAATGCTAAGTTCCACAGGAGTAGCCCAATGACCGACCTCTGTGGAATTCCCTAGAATATTTCCACCGAAATATGTCCTTCTTCTGTACTAATATGCATTTTCCTGTGGTGCAAGTAGGAGTTTATGATACTACTGAGGTAATCACTAAAGTTCGTCTCTCTCAATACCTCGTTTATCATAGGCCAGGGGAGGCTACCGAAAGCATTCCTGACGTCTGAGAAGACCGCAAGCGGGATCCTCCTTCGATGACAGGAACCATCTGCTCTATCTGCTGACCAGCTGAATACGTATTTCAACACGTCGACCGTAGAGCTTCCCTTCACGAAGCCTACTGCTTAGGTGATAATCCGCTCATCATCTCCAGCTCTGCCCATTGTCTTTCAATGATTAACCGTTCAAATAATTTTTCAATTGTGTTCAATAAGCATATGAACCTATATGAGACCCTGTCTTGATCTGTGCCTTTCTTCTTTGGTACTAAAACTAATCGGGCTTCTTTCCAGCAACTGGAAAACATATATTCTCAAGAGCTAGATTAAACGCGTTGAGCACAGTCCAGGGATGCTGAGCCACTATCTCCTTAACTATTTTGCCGGGTACCAAGTCTGGCCCCGGACTCTTATTTGGATTTAACGTATTCCCCACACTCTTCAGTTCCTCTATAGAGAACCTCTTGTCATGCTCCACCGGAATAACACTCCAATCTGACTCCATAACCGGAAAGAGTTATTCTACTATCTGGAGCGCCACCTCGCCAGAAAGGGAGAGAGCTGGCCTACCAAACCGATCCATTACCATCTTGTAGGCGCCCCCCAGGGGTCCGCGTTAAGCTCAGCAATAAGCTCCTCCCAAGCCTTAAGCTTAGCAACCCTAATTGCAGCAGTCAATGCCCCTCTTACATTACGATTTTCTTCCCTCATTCTCTTGTCTACCCTTCCGTTTCGTCGTGAGTCCTGTTGCATTCTCCTTCTCGCAGCGAAAGCTGCAGCTTTATTTTTTGCCATTACACAAGACCACCAGTAGATTCAACGTTTGCCCGGTCTGTCTTGTTGTCCGACGCGTCTACAGGCATTTTGCAAATACTCTGAGAGCCTTTCCGGAGCAGTATTTGAGTGTTTTTGTCAAACATGTTCGAGACCTCATCGGCCACGTCTCTGGCCTCACGCTCCATGGGCTTCCAGCAGGGGGTTCTGGCATATCCTGGCTAGGCACATTCAGCCACGGATATGATAGCATTATGTTCGGTGGAGAGCTCTTCCTGCTCCACATGCCGATCATTAATCATTAGTATTATTCTTTCTGATGCCATCGTTACATCTACAATCGAACCTCTCTTCCGACCAATGTATGTGGGGACATGACCCCTGTTGCATGCAACGAGTCCTACCGCCGTGAACATGGCCATGGAATATCCACATCCTGTCGATACCTTGCCTCCCAATTCACAGCTTTCTGAGTTGAGGTCTCCCATTAATTTGATAGGCTTACGGCATCTTCTGACGAATTCTTCCAACTCGTCTATAAATGCACAGAAGTCTATCGTCCCCGAGTTAGGGGAAATGTATGCCGATATCAGGACGTAGTCAGTTAACTTGAGAGCCACAAAACCATTGCCTCTAAAGACTCCGATCTGTGTGTACCAACCAGATAATGATCCTGAATTTACTAGTCTCCTGCTTGCAAACCCATAAGAATACACAGACATGTTATAAAAATAATAAAATTTACTGTAGGTTTGGTTTCCCAAGGCCGGTATCAGAAAGGAACCGAATACTCGATGATGAGATGACAAAGAACGGTGAAAGCTTCTACATGTTATGGAGAGAAGAGGAGGAATAAAATGTGAACAACGCGCAGATATTACGGATTTGAAAGGCTAACATGGACATTCAGCTCTGCGGCTCTGCCATAGGAATCGCATATCATATTTCTAAATATATTTCCAAATCGGAGCCTGAAGTTTCTGGGAATATTCGGGAAGACATTCGGAGAGTCCAAGAAAAGAGAGACAGTATGGCAAAACAAGTGTTTGCAATTCAAAATTCTATTTTAACCACACAGAAGTGTCAGCATGTGAGGTCGCAGTGCACTTGTGCTATATTAAAATGCGAGACTCTTCAGGAAAAGTGGTCTTTGTTAATTCCTGCTGTCCTGATTTAAGATACCAGATGCTTAGAATTGATGATGGTGTAGGTGAATCGTATTGAAATATTTTCAACAGATGTGTAGCCAGGCCACATACTCTTGAGGAATTGAGTTTGCATGAGTTCACTGTCTGGTACGAGGCTGTTACGCGCAATGATTTCTTAGAGGTCACTCAGGATGATGATACCTACAAAAAAGCTCCAGAGAATGAAGTGCAACAGCAATACATCACTCTACTTGATAACCAGGGAAGAATGAAGAATCATAACTGGCCAGCCATCTTGCAGACCAGGTACTACATGCCAAACTCAGATACAGAAGATTACTTTTATTCTCTCTTGGTAACTCACATCCCTTTCCATTCAGAGACCAAATTGTTGGAAGAGTACAGCAGCAACAAACAGGCATTTCTTGCAAAAAAAACTCACTGAGACCGATGCAAGGTAGACACAGCGCGGAAGAAATGGTTAGATAGAAGCAGGAAATCCAGCAAGCTCTAGCTTGTCATTGCTGGAAACCTGGCTAATGGCATTAATTTGAATGCTGATATAGATGAAATGAATGTAGGTGAAATTATTGGGCAAAATTTACTCGAGGAAGATGACGATGAGGTATTCTCACCAATGATGCTAATGTAATTGGTGAACCTGACATGCAGAAAATAACAGACCAGCAGTATGCTACAGTTGTCAATTCTATGAATTTTTAGCAACAAGAACTGTTCAAGATCATTTCTGAAAGACTACTCTGTTATGACAACAATATTGAGCCATAATGTCTATTTGTGACATAAGGAGCTGGCACCGGCAAAACTTTCACTCTGAAACCAATTATTGAACAGATACATCGCCTCACTCATGCGCTACAGGGTAGAGCTCTTTCAGTGATGGCATCAACAGGAGTCGTCGCAAGACTGATTGGACGTAACACCTTGCACTCTACTTTTACTCTTCCTATTGAAAAAGGCAAGATGACAACTCTTCGTTTACTTATTGGTGAGTGTCTTCAAAGGAAGACTGAAGTGGAAGTACATCAATTGGCTCATTGATGAGATTTCAATGGTACCCTACACAACGCTTAGGAAATCTACTTTAGATTACAGCAGCTCAAAATAAGTGATGCTTAATTTGGAGGTGTCAATATTATTTTGTTCAGTGATCTGATGCAGCTGTTGCCTGTATCCAAAACTGTTGGTGGTGGCTATTGTTTCAAGCAGCCACAAATCTTATCATCTAAAGTAAACCTGTGGAACTGTTTAGCTTCTGTGAGTTACTGCAAAATGTGGGCAGGCAAACTACACCACTTTTGTAGATATATATTAAATAATTTTCGAGTTGGACAATTTATAATGTATCGGCTAGAAATTGTAGATCATCGCAGAGTTCCTTCGGTAGATTATTCGTGGATGGCAAATGTGTGCATATTTTCCAACCACAAAGAAGGTACACAATTCAGCAATGACTACTGAGTTGGCTAAATCATCCAAATTCTACGATATTGTGGCTGTGAGTGTGTCCGTGGAAGCAAAGAATTATGGACAAAAACCAAAGCAAGACTTCATACCTACTGATCCAAACAAAACTGGAGGAATTCTCACAGTTTTAAATATCAGTCTAGGATCAAGAATGATGTTACTGAAGAACATAAATGTAAATCATGGCCTGGTTTCGAAGGTAAATTTTAAATTATTATGGTAGGATTATCCAAACTACCAAAACTTCGAAACTGACAAATACAGAAAAATAATTTTTTTAGATGTTGATATAGGAATTAGTAAAAGTAATAAAATATATGTAATAATAACATATGCATATAGGAAACCAACAACTAATAAAATAATTATTAACAGAAATTTGAATCATCCTTTGGTGCACAAAATTATTACATTTACAAATATGTTAAATAGAGCAATACATTACATACATAATAAATAAAAACTAGGGTTAGAAATAGCTATTATAAAATGTATTGCAGTAAAAATTGTATATAACCTGTCATTAATTAAATAATATTCATAAAAAGCAAAAATTAAAATCTAATAATGAAACAACATTGATACCTATAAATAATAAAAGTATTGTAGAAATTTTGAAATAAGATATTCCTACACTAACAACATTACTGAAAATTTGGTTAATGTTTACAATGATAAAAAATATAAAATAGCTTATAGAGCATATAATTGTATAACAAAATATTTAAAAATCCATAATAATGATAATGATCCCAATAATTTGTATGGTATCGATAAAATAACATGCAATGATTGTAACAAAATTTATATTGGGAAAACTAGTAGATCCTTTAGGGCAAGGTTTGCACAACATTTTAGATCTTATAAAAACAAGTTAGGTTTCTTCAATCTTGCAGACCATTTAATAATCAAGAAACATTCAATCACCGATTCGGATACAAATTTATATATAATAGAAATTATAAAAGGATTTGATAATAATAATAATAAAAAATTAAATATTTTAGAAAAATGATTAAATAATATGAATAATGATTAAATATTGTAATATTGTAATAATTTTAGAAAAATTAAACTTCTGTTTAATTTTAAAAATATAAAAAGTTTAATTTGATTAATACAGTCAGAATTTGATAATGACTTTCTTATCAAAACCGCTTTAGATAACAGCACATTTATATAATTTAAATAAAAATTCAATATATTTTAGTACAGTACTGTATGTGTGGTTAGTCACATATAGTAAACATTTTTAACCTTTCTAACTTTTATGACTACATATTTTTATATGTTTACAATTTAAATTTTTTAATTTTAATGTGTGATTTTTAAAAAGAATATGTTTTATTAACTAATGATGAGGGAAGTAGATATAGATGGTTCCTTCTAGCAGAGTAGCCAATCAGCGAGCAGCAGGCGACTTAGTCCAATTCTAGAGAAAAGTTACATATTATGCAGCCAAAAGGCTGCATAATATGTAACTAAGGCTGTAATATGTAATATGTAACTAGGGCTGTAATATGTAACTTTAATTTGTCTGTAAAAACAGACAAATTCACATATCTCACCCTCTTTTGCGAGCATCTTTTTTCAAGTTAATGATTCTTTATTGTAAATATTACTGAACATTTGCAAAAACAATTTCATATACGTGGAATGTAACAAAAAAATAAAATATATTCAACGTTAAAATAAATAAACATTACATTCAATGTTAATGTAAATAAAGATTTTCAAACAGCTGGCTTGATGATAAATGTATCTATATGTAGTTCATTCATACGAATTAACAGATTATTGTCTCAGACCAGTCGAACCAAAACCCTTATCATTACGTTCGGTTTCATCTAATGTTTCGCTTTCCATTCACGATATGCGATTGTATTCGGATATTACCATTTGCGCGATTCTCATCCCCCTCTGCACCGTAAACTCTTTATCGCCCAAATTTAGAAGACCGATTTTAATTTCACCACGATATTCAGCATCGACCGTGCCCGGTGAATTCACAACTGTAATGCCATAGCTCATCGCCATACCCGATCTAGGCCTTATTTGCCCTTCATACTTTTTAGGCAGCGATATAGCAATGCCGGTCGCGATTATTTTTATTTCGCCCAGTTTTAAAATCGTATCAATTGTTGAAACTAAATCTAAACCGGCGAATACCGAATTAAATATTAATTACACAGTCTATTAAAATTGTGAGCTAGTTGAAATAATTAATGTTCAAAATTGACTAGTTCATATATAAGTGTGTGTGTTAATGTTTTGTGTTTATCCTTACTAATATTATAAATGTGAATGTGAGTTTGTTTGTTTGTTACGCTTTCACACAGAAACTACTCAACCAATCATCATGAAACTTCGTACACATATTCTCAAAGGTATTGCGAAGGACATAGGACACTTTTTAGTAAAAAAAAAACAATATTTTTTCGGGAGGGTAAAAAAATTTATATTGGTAGGTTTGATTGTCCGACAATAAATTTGACCAAATTCAACGCCATCTGGCGTTCCAGTAGGTAAATGAAAGTGCCGATCCAACACTGTAATATTGACGGTTAAGTCACTATTCAATTGAGTATAGTGCTTCTGCTGTTTCGAATCCTTCTATATTTATAGTTATTCTTTTGTCACTTCTAAGCAATACTAAAACTTTTCCAGTTTTTGAGGTTAGGTGCCTGTTTATTGTTTTACTTCTAACGCTATTTTCAGTTTTTACTGTGTTTTTTTTTTCTAAAATGCCTTGGAAGCGCAAATCTAACCTGTCCAGGGATTCATCACGGGCTCGGGCGGCAAAAGTTGCTCGAACTCAAGAATCTTCCGTTCACGTAGAACTAAGACGACAACAACAAGCGAGGCGACAATGTGCTTTGAGGGCTGGTGAAACAACTTCTCATAGACAAGAAAGGTTAGATGAGCAAGCTGAACGCCAAGCTACCTTAAGAGCAGTTGAAACGCCAATTCAAACACAAATTCGTTTAGAAAGACAAGCTGAACAGCAGGCTATAAGAGCGAGAGAAACTCCAGAACAATCGCAGGCGAGAAGAATCGTTCATGCAGAAATGCAAATCGCGCGCCGTCGAAATTTCATGCCTAACGATTGGTCTGTATTTAATAATTCTGGATTTCAAGATCCTTCACTTGAATACCATAAGCATTCTTTAACTGGCATTGGCTCAATGAATAGAAAATGCCAGCATTGCGATGCTTTGAAATGGAAAGATGAAACTCCTGGAATGTGCTGTTCCAGTGGTAAAGTTTCGCTTCCTTTACTTGGTGAACCAGAGGAGCCTTTGAACTCTATATTTAAATGTTACAGATGAGTCGAAGCAATTTTTAAGTAAAATCAGAAAGTATAACTCTTGCTTCCAAATGACATCCTTTGGAGTAGATAAAGTGATAAGAATGCCCGGATTTTTGCCAACTTTTACTGTACAAGGACCGATATATAATCAAATTGGATCGCTTTTTCCAGCAGATAATGAACAGCATAAATTTTTGCAGGTGTATTTTACGGGTGATGAAGAAAATGAAGTAAAACGTCGTTGTCAGTATATTGAAGGAGTCGAAAGAGATACAGTATTGAAAATTCAACGAATATTACACAGCCACAATTTGTTGGTAAATACCTTTAAAAGTGCAATGGAAAACTGGCCTCCAGATAATTACATAGTGGTCATTCATGCTGATCGGACTCCACGTGGCGAACAGGAGAGGCGTTATAATGCGCCGATGATCAATGAAGTTGCTGTTTTGGTTACCGGTGCCCATGCTCTTCACGAGACATAGTGTTACAGGCACGCGATAATACGTTGAAACGCGTAGCTGATACTCATAAATTTTATGATGCTTTGCGTACCCGTTAATTTTCAGTAAAGGTGAGCCAGGATATCATTTCAATATTCCAGTCATTAATCCAACAACAAGACAGCCAGTTCCCAATAAAAAAGTTTCCTGCATGGATTTTTACGCGTATCACATGATGCTTCGAGAGCTCGACTTCAATCTCCTTTCGCGGTCAAGGCAACTCTTTCATCAGTTCTTGGTAGATATGTATATTAACGTAGAGAGCGAACGCCTTCGTTACATTTCTATAAACCAGACGAAATTACGAGCTGAAAATTACATTCATCTACAAGATGCGATTAGCGCAGGTGGTAATATTAGACCTAACGACATAGGCAAGATGGTTATTCTGTCTTCTACTTTTGTGAACAGTCCCCGATATCTGCATGAATACACTCAAGACGCTTTCGCTTATGTACGAACTTACGGCAGGCCTGACCTCTTTGTAACTTTTACCCGTAATCCTTCGTGGCAGGATGTAACTAAAGAGCTAATGTCCGGGCAAAAAGCCACTGAACGACATGACATAGTTGCTCGCGTATTTCGTTTAAAGGTTCACCGCGAGCGAAGCCGCGGGTAAAAGCTAGTAAATGTAATATTTTTGTAAATATTTAAATTTATTATTACTATTCAAGTCTAATATTTCTAGATTATTTTTTATTGTACTTCTTTGCGGATATGGTAATCAGCAACATTTGAAAAATTCTTTCTTTTTTTATTTTTGTATACTTTTAAATGTTCTAAAAATCTTTGTCTAAATAGCCTATTGCTTTTTTCACAGAATATCTACAATCATTAAAATTAATTGTATACACACCACTATTGCTGACTTTATCTTGACGTAATTTTATTATATTTTGTTAAATTATTTACTGATTTAAAACATATATTATAATTTTCACTACTATAAATGCAAATGTTTTTTAATACAATTATAAATGATACATTTCCTAGGTGTATATATATTTCTTGTTTTTTTTTTTCAAATGAAATTAATAAAGCATTTAGTTTTATTTTATTTTCAATACGTTTTATTAATATTCTTAAAAAAATATCCTTTTATCCATTTTTGTTGGCTATAAATTTAATTTATTTTATTTCTTTACCTAATTCTATTTCATTATTGTGTATATTTGTGCGCTTTAAGTATCGTTCTATGAAATGCATTTATTTTGGGTGACAAAGGTTGATTTGATTTTTTGTCTATGGATAATCTGCTGATCTTCTAAAAATTTTAATAATAATTTCAATTTCATCGATTACAATTATATTTATGTATTCAGCAGTAGACCCAAATTGGAACTCTGAGAACTCCAGATGGCATATACTTCATATTGCATATACATACTACAAATCCTACTCAACACCTTTACTTTAAATTTCACTCAAAAAGATAAGACTTTAATCAATTTACTAACAACATACTATATTTGACACCAAAACGAGCAAGTTTTGCATAAGTAAATCATGTGGTACCTTGTCAAAGGTCTTCTGAGTTTCAAAACTATTCAACATCAGCCTGTTTTAAGTAAAACTTCAATAAAGCTTTTATAAAATGAGATGACTCACCGTGATATGTTCATGTTTAAGTTCAGTAAATGCTGCAGAATTTAATAACATATTTTTCTTATACTGTTCATCATTATATAACACGACTAGAAATTACCAGTTAAAAAAGACTCTACAAATCGCTTACCTGAACTGAATGGTTTCTAACAAGATCCTCAGTTAACCTTTCGATTTGACTCATAAATTCTTCTGATTCCCTTGAATAAATCAAAAATACTTTTACAGGTTCTCTGATCGCTTGGTCACATGTTTTTTCACAGTCAAGGCTCTCCTCGATGGCATTCTCTGTTCTTGAGTTGTTCTCTAGAGATTTCTGACTGTGTAGTGGTTTATCTAAATCATTTGAAATTTAAACAAAATTTTAATTTCGGTTCAGTAATTGACTTCATCTAAACTGATTGAATAACATTTAATGATTGTTTAAGTAAATATATACTTCAAAGTTAAATCGATGAAAAAATTAAAATAAAAAAAAATATTATGATATCTCCATACAACAGTTTTACACATTTTTTCATTCAGGAGGAAACAGCAAAAATAATCTCTTAATTTCAGATTAATGTATCAATATATAACCTATAAAAATTTTTGTAATTGTTTTTACTTACATTTTGGTACTTTTACAACAATCCAAAAAATTACTACAGCAAACACCAATAAAAGCCCCATTACCACCATTTCTTTAAACTCTTTTTCTTTCGCTTGCCATGTCTCTGTGTGTAGTACTGCTTGGAGTACAGGACCTGAAAATGAATATTTAAATATTGTAATAGGAAAAATGTAGACACATTAACTATTAGAACTATGTATAATGATAAAAAATGACGAAATTTTTATTACTTCATCTTATTAGTATTAGAAAAAAACGACGACGACGACGACGAAAGAAGAAAGGAATGTGAAGAACCTTATTCAAAATTAAAGGTATCTTGCTAAGCTGTGTCCAGTCATAAATAGCATTAATACTATTGCGTATTTATGATTAACCACAGACATATCATTCATAAAAAATTAAAAAAAACGGAAAACCCAAATTAGAGTTGAGGGACTCCAAAATGTGCAGCAGACTGACAAGATGTCACACCTGCATAGTGAATAGAAAATCTTCTTCCTTGAAGGTATGAGGCAATCCAAAAAAACAGATGTTTGTGTCTCATTTTACGAAGAATTACATAGTGGGGGCATCTTGTTGAACACTTTTTGGAAATCAATGTATATAGCATTTATAAGGGACAAGATGCTATGTATTTTCCATCTTACCCCTCTATAAAAGAAGCAGCAATGTCAAGAAAGGAGTTGAGGTTGATGTAGTTGAGCAACCCCCTGTAAATAAATCCATGTTGATGAATGGTGATAAATGGTTGGACATGATGGTAAATATGGGAACAGACTATTTTTTCTATGATTTTTGAGAAAGAGCTTAATATGGAGATAGGGCAAAAATTATTTATTGTAGGAGGACCAGGTTTATGAATAGGTATGACAGTTGCCTTCTTCCAAACGGAAGGAAAATTGCCAGATTGCAAACTCCAATTGCAAATGGAGGTGAGGACAGGAGCAATGAACAGACTAACTCCGATGAACAGACTTGATAATATACGATGGAATATTATCAGGACCAGTGGCAGATTTAGAATTTAACCGTCTGATCATAAACAGAATATCCTCTAAGCGGGCCGATGGAAAAATCAAGATCAGAACAAATCATGAAATCAACCAGCGTAGAAAGAGTTTGACGGTCCAACGTTAAACTACGAGTAGTATACGGACTTGAACTGTTGACAAAAACGTGAACATAATTCATGCGGATCAATTATCGAATGATCCAAATCAAGAAGAGCAACAATTTGGTTTATAATAATAATTTTTAGATGCAGCGCTGTCACACACCCCTAAACCTACTGTTTCCTCTCACAGGTGTGATCCACAGACAGGTAAGCAACTAAGGGAGAAACTGCACTGCTTAGTGAGACTGGAAGTCCTATGTGAGTAAACAGCTGAAAGCTTAATATAATCGCATTATCTAACTATTTATAGTGCTACGGCATTATTTAAATAAAAACTGACATATAACATACAATATAAAAATACACACAGATGAACGTATACATTGACGTCAAGTAGCGTTATAATGCGATGACGATTTGAAATTCAACGTAGAAAGAAGATAAATCAACCGTCAGTAAGCAAGTGGTCTTGATATAATGTTCCAGGAAGTACAATAAATATATTACGCTGTACGTACCTTTGTTTATAAGTAATGCATTATCCATTTATATACAAGCACAGTTACAAATTTTACGTAAATTAATCTAACAATACAATGTAAAAAAGAGAAGTAGAAATTTGGCTTATTTGTATGTCTAAGTTTTTTCTTCTTTTGAGAAACTAAAACAGTAGAGGAATTTTTGGAATTAAACAGAATTAGAAAAAAAAATGAAACTATAGAACCATCAAGATTAGTAAAGTAATTTCTATATTTAAACAAACAAAGATAAATAGGAAAATTTTACCAAGTGTCAGTTTTTATTGGAAAAAATAATTTTATTATACACAAACGAACATACTAGTATAACCAATTCATTTATTTTTGCAAACAACTTTAACTACTTTTATTGTTTCAAGGATAAAATTATATTTAGATCAAAATATTACATAAATTACATATTTTAAATATGTTTATAAACCAACCATTTAAAATTTCTATAAGACAACCATATGTTCTCAGTAATTATTAAGAGTAAAAGGTTTATAAATGCAAATGTTATCAGGACTATTCTGATTTGTAGCCGAGGGTGATTTGAGTCGCTATACTAACGCCGTACAACATAGCATTTACAAAGGTAAAGTAGGACCTAATTAAACGAAAAACTTAATCGCTTAATGCGAAGACCGATGAAATTCAGACGCTCAATATTATAATTTTCAACCTTTTTATTGTTATTTGCAGTAATTTTATGTAAAAGGTTGTAAAGATTATCAGGCTACCGATGCCAGTAATTCTGTTTCCCTATTATTATTTAAAATTCAGTGAGTCAAAAATCGAATAATTTATTGATATCGGTGGAATGCAAGACAAAAATATCAATTCTCATCATTTGAGTCGAGGTTTGAACTCGATGGTCCAGAAATGTCAACCTGAGGATCAACTTTCATCAGCCTTGTATACGAGTATATTTTTCCCTTTTGACTAAGATCGATCGAATCTGCAAGTTAAAAGTTTTAACGGTAAATTTATTAGCATTTTAAGCACTTCGTTTTATTTTATTATATTATTTATAATTAATACTTACTTATATTTGAGAGTATTTAAATATGTTTGTCAGTTGGTGTGTTTTGTTTTCAATGCCTTCTGCTTTAGCGTATTATATTCTGCCAGAAGTGTTTGAGTTTTGCATTATCATTTTTTGTGACAAATCTTTAAAAAAATGCTTAAATTTTGTTATTTTTGAGTACATTTAAGATGGAATACTCAAACTGGAAGGTTTCTGACCTGAGAGAAAGATTGATCTCCGTCTCCAGACGTTGGGGAAAACTGAGGCTTTAGTTGCTTCTTTCAGGTGAGTTTGGAGTTGTTTCTGGGTAATAGAAATCTCCATAGCTTGCGTAAGAATGTCAAGCGCAGCCCAGTTGTGAAACCGGTACAAGTCCGTGCGATTTTGCTGAGATTACATCTCTCCTGTCAGTTAAAATTCCGAATTAGAAGAGGAAATATTCAACAACGGCTTTACTGTCGTCAAGTTAAGGATACTAAGGAAACAAATGTCTTCTGGGCCCCTAAAGTCCTTTTGCTTGACTGTGCGTCTTCGCTACTTGGACTTGGATAGATTCTCTGCGTTCATGAGGCAGATAATCTATCTGAGGCTTTTACCGGGAGACAACGTTGTCATCAACATTTGAAACAACACGAAGCAAAGTGAACAGCCGCTTAAGAAGACATATTAATGATACCTTATTGTTCCTTTGTGGATCAAAATATGTCTCTTACGCGCTGTATGTACATGCGCACGAGTGAATTTAAATTCGGTTGGCAAAGCAATTCTGGGTGAAGCCTGTCGTTAGAAATTTCGAAAAAAATTCTTTCCTTTTATAAGTGACATGCGAAATTCTTATTCTACCTTTGAAATGACTTCACTCTTTTAAGAGGAGAGTCGTTTCACATATCTCCTGCAACGACATTCCGACTATCTTCTTTATCATTAACAACTCTGTTCCTAAAAATATAATAAATTCAAGTAATATTAATGCACATAATGTTGGGAGTCAGACTGAACCAAATCTTCTTAAAATATCAAACTTGGGTTCCCCCTCCCACCAGAAAAAAATATCAATTACTCTAAAATTAAGATGTTCAATCTTAATTTAAGTAGCAGTTGTTCAATGCAAAAAAAATATATAAAATTTAAAAACTAACAAATAATAATAGAAGCTAAATATTTATTTCTAATGAGTACCAGAATTTGCACATTTTTCGGCGCACTTGTTGATAGATACAGAAGCTACTTCTGAGTTAGGTAATTTCAAAATTGCTGAAGGTTTTTATAGAACCACATATAAAAACGGGAGTGTCTCATATTTTGTCAGTTTTAATAAAATTAAGAGTTACTGTGTATTCGCTGAAGAAATTCATTTTGAATACTGAGCAACTCAGCTAATAGTCTAAAATTGATATTTATGATAATTTATAGATTTCCCTCTGGTTCTTTGAAACCTTTCTACATAATCTATCAGAAACTCTTCTTAAAATTCCTGATATATCTGATATCATAGTATGTGGCAATTTTAATGTTAACTTTCTGGAAAATTCTAATTTTGTAGGTATGAACTACTAACTCGATTTGAGTTAACAGGACTAATTATTTCTATACCTCACTCGACTAGAATTATCAGTATCTTTTCCATTTGTATTGATAATATTTTTAGAAATTTTCAATCTTTTTATGCTGATTTCAGGCTTTCTGATCACAATTGTCAAACTGCATTAGCAATATTTATAAATGAAAACAAATGACAAGACAATGATTAAATTTACTGTTTTAAGAGGGTAATCGATAAAGATTTAGAAATTTGAGAACCTTCGTGTCAGAAACAAACTGGGAAAATAAAAATACAAAACTTGATTTGATGAAAAATTTGATAACTTTCTCAATTTTTTTCAGAAGGCCTCTTTTTACTCTGTAATTTAGTAAAATAGGCAGATTAACATAAAAATTAAACTGCTTGGATTATTAAAGGAATTATAAAATTTAGCTCTAAGCTAGAAATCTTTATGAAATGTTTAAATATAATTTGTCTCATTACTTTCAAAATTATTTGAAAAATTAAAAAAGAATTTACTCTAGTTATTTGTAGTGCTAAAAGATTATACTATGATAATTTAATGTTTAGTTAAAAGAATAAATCTTAAATTATGTGGAAGTTAATAAAATGAAAGCGAATTTGAAAATAAAACAGATCACATAACTTCACAACAAATACATAAGGACTTAACTTCCATTATTCCATCCCCTACTCTTGTTGCAGAGCTAGTCAATAAATTTTTTTCTGGAGTTTCAAATAATATCGATCCATTTCAAACAAAGCCTTGAACGGTTTTGTTGAAGAATCAGTACTTTTATTTCCAGTTGACACCCAGGAAGTTAAAACTTGTATTATAATTATAAAGTTGCACTCAATAGATACAAATGAAATTCTTCTCAACATTTTAAAAGAACTTTTCAAATAGCATAGATTAAAGTAACACTCGATTATCAATTTTTGGAATCTCAGTATAGCATGAAATTCCATAAGTTTTACTGATGAAAACTTAGAAACTGATGGTACCAGAAGAGTCGGTTAAAATTCATTAAAGTCATATTTTACTAACTTTAAACAGGCAGTTGAAATTTCATATTTTGATGAGAATAAGCAAATAAAATTTAAATCCTCGTTTCAAGATGTAGTGCAACAGAGAGTGTCTTGGTTCTTTGCTTTTCTTATTGTTTATCAATGATCTGCCTGAAAATCTTGAACGATTCCTTGTTATCCTCTTCACAGATCACACAAAACTACATCCATGTCCAAAGATAATTATTTAAAACTTGAAGATTCTGCGCAGCAGTTCAAAAAATTGTTCGCTGGATGAATTGTAACCATCTAACTTTAAATATAGATGAAAATATTATGGTTTTAGGTAGTTATAACTTTGACCTTTGGAGATGGCTGCATTGAAAACATGGGGAAGTAGGGTATGAGTTGACCCAGTTTCTTATTGGTCACAGGTGTTTTAAGGTATATATATATATATATATACGAGTGAATGCTGAGATCCTCCATGAAATATGATTATTGTGGGGAGGAGTGCTTACACCAGAAGACATCATTATGCTACAGACCAAATGGGCATAGCACGTGGTGTCCATGATATTGGTTAAAGTCATCTGAACAAAGATGGAGGAAGAAGTCCAGGGGTGAATAATTCTCTCTGAATCTCTCTTGGGCTGTACCCGGCCTTGAGGTCAACATAAAGAAAAAAAGAGGTAGTTGTAGCATTGCTAATCGTGTGAATAGACTTCCTAATTACAGGAATATTTAATAACAGCAATATTTCAGTCTCCTGTAATGTGAAAAATAAGGTGATTTTTACATAGAAAATTCTCTTGGAATGAACAGATTGATTTAGTTTGCAATGAAATCAAACTGTACTGTTCTGTTTTGAAGTATCATAATAAAATGTTAAAGATAAAGAATATAGATGGAGATAATCTGACAATAATGGAAGACTGAAGTACCATAATGAGAGATGGATAAGGATGGAAAACATTTGGGGAATATGAGTGAGTTCAGAGAAATGAAAGAGGAATTAGGCTTTTTTTAATTTTTTTTCAAGAAAAAATAGTAACTGCCAACATCCATTTTAAAAATTAACAACAGCAAGATATATGGGGTTAGGAGATACAGAATGTTACCAGATGGACTATAATGAATGATTAGGCACAAATTCTGAATTTTAGGATTTACCTGGATTTTGGCTACAATTTAGTTATGTTAAAATGTAGGTTGAATTTTAAGAAACTCATTCTCAGCGAAAGCACTGAGAACACAGAGATGGAATACAATCAGTCAGAAACATGATGTGAAGTTAAAATTTTGAACAAAGTATAATTTCAGATTTAGAAGTTATTAAAAAAATTAGATTCAGTAGAATACAAACGGATGAATTTGCAAAAGGATGTTAAGGAAGGAGAGGAGACATTAAGTAGAAAAATAACAATTTGTAAAATCAAATAATGAAAGAAATATGTTGGAACTCTGATTGACATAGAAGATATTTACAATATAAAAATGAAAAAATGATGTCGGCAGAAATACTTATCAACTATAAAACAAGATAGAAAGTAGAAAAAAAGCAGCAAAAAAAGATCAGATGAAGGAAAGATATGATCTAAATAAGAAAATAAATACAAGAAACAAATGTTGAATGTAGGAAAATATGATAGTATTCTGGAAAAATGAGGCCAAAGTGTAATAATACCAGAGGTCTAATCAGAAGACAAGTGTTAGGGAGAGAAAACAGAGCTAATGAATGGCATGAATAGATAAAAGAAATGTGTATTTTTGAACTCAATTCTTCTGTGAGATGAAAAATTATCTGACAAAGTACTAGAGATTGAACTAATCTATTTATAACGTGGATTCTATAATAGAATGTGAATTTAGCAAAATTCTGAAAGATTTACACAGGAATCAATCAATATTCTACCTGTATTACTCTTGAGTTTTAGAAATAGTAGCTGATTAAATTGTACAGATTAGTATGTAAAGTTTACAACACTGGAGTAGTACCCTTAGATTTCAATAAAAACATTATTTTTGTCATACCGAAGAAAGCAGAGGCAGATAAATGTGAGAACTACTGCACTACAAGTTTCCTTAAGCATGAGATTGCTTCCAAAGTATTAACTGGAAGCTTGCTTCAAGAAGGAAGTGTAGAGAATAAAAGAAAATAAATATTACAATATTTTAAACAAATAATTAAGAACCTTGGAAAAAAAAAGTAATTTGGCTAAGAGATTGGTACAGAATTGAAAGGGTGGAGAAACTTGTCATACTCAAATAACTGAAGGTTAAAAAAAGCTTTAAATCACTGTAACATTCCTTAGTGACAATAGGATGCTGGTTTGCACTGTTACCTATCAATATAAAGCAAAATCATAAAAAAATGTTTCTTAAATAAGTTTTGTTCAGTTTATAAAAACATATGTTTATTGGTAATATGTTATTTTTCATATTAAAAACCTTTTTTTTTTTTCTGTTTAGCCTCCGATAACTACCGTTTAGATAATTCTTCAGAGGATGAATGAGGATGATATGTATGAGTGTAAGTGAAGTGTACTCTTGTACATTCTCAGTTTGACCATTCCTGAGATGTGTGGTTAATTGAAACCCAACCACCAAAGAACACCGGTATCCACGATCTAGTATTCAAATCCATGTAAAAATATCTGGCTTTACTAGGACTTGAACGCTGTAACTCTCGACTTCCAAATCAGCTGATTTGGGAAGACGCGTTAACCACTAGACCAACCCGGTGGGTTCATATTAAAAACCTATGTCTAATTATGAATAATAAGAATAAATATTATTTATTTTTGTACATCTTAATGAAAGAGAAATTATCCCCAATGGTAAAATTTGTCTATTATGCCCCTACAAAATTTTCCACTTTCCAATAAATGTACAGATTTCTTCATGCAACAGTGAGGAATGCATTCATTTCTCTTGAATGCTATAGAGATAAGCAAAGAATGATTTTTGTGTTTTTTCTTAATAACTTAATTAACTGTATTTGATATTTTACCTTTAAGTTTTGCTATTTTATGTACTTTAAATTTCACCTGATGTGAAGGACAACACTAAAAAAATAATATAAAAAAAAATTATTCTGTACTCAGGAAACATGAAACAATGTATGATATCAATATGTATAAAATAATGCATTAGTGTTTCCCTGATTTACAACTACAAAAACAGTACGATAATACTTTGAAGACTTATTAAAATAAATGAAGAATGTATAGGAATTTTTTCCTGAAATGGGAACAAGAGTTTCTTTCTGCTTCAGTCAAAAGATGTGTTCTATTAGAGAAATAATAACATATATCATAAATTAAAAAAAGTTAAACAAATTTTTTCCAGGAAATTTACTTTATCTATGGCATTTTTAAATTTAAAACACTGTTGCATATGCACAAGGGTTATACAACTGTTGAACTACTTAGATGGAAGAGGCAGTGAAAAGGTCACTAATAACAAATGATGAAGTAAATTGTAGAACAAGAAAACAATGCTCAAAAACTTTTAAAAAATTATTTAAATAGCCAATTATCTTTAACCATTTATAGCTTATTCTTTGTGTAGATGAGGTGATTAAAAGAAAAATGACTTCTCCTTCTTAGCAGATTATTATAAGATCAAAGTTCATTGTATTATTGCATACGTGACCTTGATCCAAAGCACACTCCCAAACACCTCTTCATGCATTAAATAGATAACTAACGCTGGTCATGTACAATGGATCATATTGCATGGTTTCTGAGTAGTTGATGTAAAATGTTTTCACAGTCCTAAAGGCTGTTAAAGACAACCTCATGGTTTCAAAAAACTGGGACATCTCAGGAAGTAGCATCCTGAAAATTGAATTTTTGTTTTAATCTATAGACTTTGTTCCTCCATACCAAAAAAAAAATGTATAAGTAAAATTCTATATTACTTTATATTAGAGAAATGTTAATGTCATTAAAATATAAATAAAAATGTTCAGCAATAAAAAAAAAAGATATATATAGAGAAACACCATATAAAATCTGAATAATTTTACCTTCAATTTGTACAGTTGGTGTTCCAACAATGCAGCATTCATTTTCGACAGGTGCAACCTAAATGATAATTAATTATTAGATTCAAAATAATTATTAAAAAATAAAAAAATATAGTGACTGTGATGAATACCTAATATGTTAATAGCTTTTTTAAATATGGTAAGTACATGAATGCAGGATGTACTCTTTATGAAATCAAGTAAAACGCAAAATTCACCTTAAACACATAAGTGATGGAATATTAAATTGAAAATTTCCTCAGTTTATATTCATAAAAATTAAGAAGATTTCAAAGCAAAAAGATTAAAAATGTTTTTAGAAAAAAGGAGCTCTGAGTTTTTTAAAATTTTCTTTTCATGTTATTATTTAGAACTTTCTTTTTTTAAATTAACTAGTAATATTATTTATTTTGTTTTTTAATAACTTTGGCATTATTACGTTCATAATAAAGGAGGAAAATATCCTATCAATTTGCCCACAACCATTAATAGGTGATACAATTTTACACTTTCCTTTTGACTTTACTGTACATTCCCCCCCTATCAGTTATACAGACTATTCAAAGAAAAATTCATATAAAACAAAATCATATTAGGTTGTTGAGAAATTAGGAAATTAATTATGTTTTTTCTGCTTAGAGAGAGAAAACCAGTTAGGCAACAAATTAGAAGAAAATAAAACTAACAGAATGGTAGGCAAAGGAAGATATAATGTATACTGGTGGGCCATATAAAACCAGTCTCAGCATCTGACATAGTATCTTCTGACATAGTATGTGTCAGAAGATGGTATGTTTCTGACATATGAGTATTAGTTGAAGGTTATTGATTTATTCATAAACCTTTCCCTCCCATTCAGTGAGTCCGTAGTGTTTGTACATTACGGCATATTTAATTGAGCAGCGTGTTTTCATTGAGAAGGAATATGTTGCCACAACTTCAATAAATTTTGTTCGTGAAAGGTTTTAAGGGATGTATCCTAGAAGTAATGTTCCTGCAAAATCAACTATTCAAAATTTAATGAAAAAGTGGGTAATAATCGGCTCTGTTACCAATCCGAAGAGAGTGAAACAACCAACTGTTCAAACTCCGGAAGTTGTCGCTGATTTACCGAATCTATTGGAAGAAGTCCATACAAGTCAACAGGACGATTAGCCCAACAAACAGGAGTTTCTCAAACATCGTGTCAGCGTATACTTAATGGTTTACAAATGAAAGCCTATAAAAAGTTTTATGAATGAATTATAACATCATAATAAGGGTAAACGAGTAAATTACTGCCAGTAGGCGCTTACAAAATATTAGCGAAGGATTCCTTGTTCTTTTTCTCTTCACTCCATTAGATGAAGCGTGGTTCCATTTATCAGGCTACGTTAATTCTCAGAATACATAGCACTGGGGTACACAAAACCCAACTGAAACCTATCAGAAATCACTCCATGATTTAAAAATTGTTTGGTGTGCAATTTCTGGAAGCCAGATCATTGACCAATATTCTTTGAGGAGAAAACTTCTTAACTTAACTTCAAAAGAACTTTATTATGAATATTTCCAACAAGATGGAGCGACTTGCAACACTTCTGATCCGTTTCTCACTCGAATCCACCGGGATTTCACAAAGGATAGAACAATCAGGAAGGACTTGCGGCCACTCCGAACTCCAGAAATATCGTAGTGCGATTTTTAGCTCTTGGCCTATCTGAATGGTATAGTCTACAAGAATAGCTCACGGACGTTGGAAGAGTTGAAAGACAACATATAACAAGAAATTGCCAGACCACGCGAACTTGAACCAATATTTGTTTCGGTTCCGCCTGGCAGCTGATGAGCTGTGCGTCTGCGGGGAGATCCAGTCGAATGAACATATGCTGTTTGACTGCCCAGCTTTGGGGGGGGGGGGGCAGAACTCAGGCCACCCTGGAACTTAGAGGTTAAGGGGAAAATTGGCCATTCATAAGCGGCGAGTCAATGTGGTGTGAGCCACACTGTCAGATCGCGTGGTGTTCCTTGATCCTTGATTTTGTTGCTTTGTTCAACCAGGATCAGTAGTTTATTTAAGGGAAAGACTCCTACCTCATTGCTGCGGGAAGCTACCCAAGAGTTATGGCTGGCCATCAGCCAATTAAAGCTCCAAGCGCTTTAATATTGCTGGACAGGCACTTGCTGGTATTCAACGACCTAGGCATGGCAGCAAATTTCTGTCTTGACGAGATAAATTTAATTTATTGAATGTCACATATATTTTAGTAGTACACGAGGTGCGCCTGCCCATTTTAGAATATACGACAAGTGAACGGTGGGACACGAAGCAATTGGTGTGTGGCACCATGCTTAGTTCGCTCACGTAATTAGGTTAGCTCTAGGAGCTAGATAGCACACTGGTCGCTAAACTGATTCGAGGCTCAGTAGCCGTTTGTGGCACAGACATTCGGTCTTATGCTTTAGAGCGATCGAATGGAGTGGTGATTGGAAAAACATCATGCAAATAAAAATAAAGAGATTGCCAGGATTCCAGTTGGAGAATTGCAGAAAGTTTTTCTAAACATGATTTGCCGCACTGAACTTTGTATAACAGCTAATGGTGAGCATTTTGAACAGACTCTAAAATTACATTCCAACATTGTAAACATCTCTTTTTTCAAAAGCACTGTAATTTATAATTAATAAATGTAAGTAATTTAATGTTACTTTTTGTTATTCACTTTAAAATTGTTATTTCCTGGGGGCAGTTTTATTTGGTCCAATTGTTACTGTATAGTTAGTATAATATAAAACAACAAAAATAAAAATAATTAAATTTATACTATAACAAATAAATCAAATAAAAGTAGGAAGTAAGATTTAAACTTAAATAAACCTACAAGTAAGAATTTTTCTTTCTAAAGAATGAAATTACAGAAATTTATAAAAAAATATCAAAAGTAAACTAGTTCACAAGAGATTTTATGAGGAAACAATCTGATAGCACTAAAAAAATTTTAAAAACTGCACATTGCGATAACATAATGACTAACAGTGCCAAAATTAAAGAATAAGAAAGAAATGGACTAATGTTAGGTTTAATCTGTTAGCTTCCAGTAATATAGTTCCTGCAAGGACATAGATATTTAGGGGCCTATAAGCTTACAATTTAATGTTTTAATTTTAATATTACTTTTGTTGAAAGCTTGATGAAATTTGATAACACTTTAACATTATTAATTAATAAAAAACTCATTTTAAATTAATGGAGTGTTATCTTTCAAATGTTTTTCAGATTTAATTATTTGTTTTTTCTTCATTCAACATCTGATAGTACAACAATAAAAGTTTGTTTTGAATTGAACAAATTATTCTACTACATACTTAAGAAGTTTCTGGACTCTTTTTAGAATGGGTGGTACAAATAACTAAAGGACATTCCACTGAAGTGGAGCTGATAATTTACTTTGAAAGGCTTTCACCAGAAAAAGTTCCATTAATTTTAAAGTGAGTTGTTAAATATTTAATAAAAAAAAGAATTACTTTTAGTTTGTTTTTTAATCACTTTAATGTAACATTTAATAATTTATTATATTAATTTTTTATGTAATTAATAAGATAAAATTTTTAGGTGGATACATTTGAAAATTATAGGTTTTTCTATGTCAGGGATTAGGGGACAAACTAGAATCGTTTTAAGCTACAAGAACATAATTTTAAGAAAACACATTTATATAAAATTATCAGTAACTATAGTACTACACTAGTAGCAAAAATTTTAGTAAAAAAACCTATTTAATTGAAAAATAATTAAAATAATTTACCCTCACACAGAAATATGATGGCTGAATATTTTCAAATTTGTACATGGTGTTACTGTTTCCATCTACCTAAAACATCCCAAGATCATAATTTCATTAAAACATAATTCCTAAACAAGTAATGTCACAAATATGTTTAACAAACATAACTGATCACTACCACCAATATTATTAACTGATATAACTTAATTCTTATAATTTAGTTCTTTTTCTATCATAAAAAATAAAATATCATTTTATGTTATAATAGTTAAGTGAAGCCTCTAATTCTACTAAACTGAAGCCTGATATACGCAGTTTGTACTTCCACAATTCATATTATCGTCACATAAATATCTGAAGGTACTATAAAGATCTAATTAATATTCCAGTCTAGTTAGGTAAATCAGGGAAAGGGAAACTAGGTTATAGGAAAGCATTGTGAAGAAAAAGGGAAGAATTAGCCCAAAAAGTATGATTATAAGATTAAAAGAAACATAACGGTTTACAAAAAGATAAGGCTGTATTTTTTTTAGGGATCTAGAGTCAATCTTCATTTGATAAGTGCTTCTGTCATTAGACATATTACAAAGTCTCTAGACAGGAAACAAAAGCCTGGTTTGGTCAGTAGGAAGCCCCCCCCAAATCTCATCACAGATGCATCACCTCTAGAGAACCTGGCATCCTCAGAAAGGATTTAACAGAGCTGAACAACAATTTGAATTGATCAGCTCAAATATATGCTACAAAAAGAATTGTTTTTCCTCCAGAAATAAGAGCCACTTGAGAAGAGATGCATGGTTCTTAAATGCTTAACCCTGTGAATCAAGCTGAATATAAAATATTCAGTTGAATTAGGAAAATCAGACTAAAATATAGATTCAGCTACAAAGAGATAAATAATTAATGGTAAGCAACAAATTTTCTGATTTTCAAGAAATTGTTGGCTCAGTGAATTAAATAGTAAAGAATTTGCGTCAAGAGTCAATTTTGAGTAAAAGTATCTCAACAAGTTAATTTTTAAATATCTTCACTAAATGCTGTTACAAAAACGTTATTTTCTTGTGGTTTGAAAATTTATTTCACTTTTCCCAGCCAACCAACTTAAATTCCTTTGTATATCATAAAACTTATTATTTTTATAAAAAAAACCTTTTGTTGTTTATAATTTTTCATTATTCAACTTTTAATTAATTAAAAAGTAAAATATATATTTTTTTGAACTAAACATAATTATTTTTAAACTGATTTAATTTTTTTTTAACGTTAAATGTTTGAGATTGTATGCATATACATCTGAGAAAACATCAAATGCTAAACATGATTTGGAAGCAAAAAGATTATTTAAGAAAATATGCTGATGAGTAAATTTTGTATAGAAAATAACTTTCTTGCAGGTAATGATAGATAGAATCTAATTAAGATAAATTATGCCATAATTTATGTTCATGTGTAAATTATGTGTTATTATTTTTTGAAATTTTTTGGTTAGATTACTTCTTTTTTACTGTAGTTCCTTCCTTGCAAGGAATGGTTCCTAGCAGGTGAAACTTCAACAGGCAAGAAACACTAACAATTTAAGAAGCCTAAATCAAGCTTTAACTCTGTTTATTCAGACATCCTCCCTCTATGAATCGTGAGACCTTGCTGATGGTGAGGGGGTTTGAGTGCTCAATAATACAGAGTAGCTAGACCAAAGGTGCAACCATATCAGAGAGGTATCTGTTGAGAGCCAGACTAAGGAATGATTCCTGAAAGAGGGCAGCAGCTCTTTCAGTAGTTGTTAAGGGCGTACGTCAGGAGGACTTAAACGGCCATATCAACATCACTTAATCTTCTGAGTACTGCACAGCTGAAAGCAATGGAAAACTACAGCTCCTTTTTGTCCAAGAAAAGGTAACTCACTGTAGTAACAAAGATGGAGGCGGCTTCCTTGGTAAAATATTCCAGAGGTAAACTAGTCCCCTGTTTGGATCTCTGGGAGGGGAATATTAAGGAAAGGGGTCACCAGAAAATTAAAAAATAACATTCTACGAGTCGGAGCACGGAATGTTAGAAGTCTAAAAAAGATTGGTAGGTTAGAAAATTTAAAGAGGGAACTGGATAGATTAAATGAAGATGTAGTAGGAATTAGCGAGGTTCAATAGGAAGAGGAAAATGACTTTTAGTCAGGTGATTTTAGAATAATTAACATAGGCTTCAAATAAAGGACAGGCAGGAGTAGGTTTCATAATGAAAAATTAGATAGGGAAGAGAGTAGTGTATTTCAAAATCATAGCAACAGAATCATTGTAATAAGGATAAAATCCAAACCTAAGCTGACAACAAACCTAAGCTAACAAATTGTTAATGTCTACATACCTACAAGTGCCCATGAAGACGATGAGGTAGAGTGTGTATACTAAGAAATTGATGAAGCAATTAAACATAAAGTAGAATGAAAATTTAATAATAGTTGGAGATTGGAATGCAAACATTGGAAAAGGCAAGCAAGGAAGGAATACTGGCTGGGCAAAAGGAATGAAAGAAGGGATTGACATAGAGTTTTGTATGAAGTATAATTTAGTAATTGGCAACACCCAGTTTAAAAATCATAATAGAAGAATATACACTTGGAAAAAGCCAGGTGATACTGCAAGGTATCAGACAGATTATATTATGGTTAAGCAAAGATTTAGAAATCAAATCGTTGACTGCAAAACTTACCCTGGAGCAGACATTGATAGCGACCATAATTTGATGATAATGAAATGTAGATTGGGGTTTAAAAACCTGAAGAAAAGGTGTCAGATGAATTGGTGGAATTTAGAGAAGCTTGAGGAAGAGAAGGTAAAGAAGATTTTTGAGGAGGACATCGCAAGAGGTCTGAGTAAAAACGATAAGGTAGAAAATATGAAAGAAGAATGGGAGAATGTTAAAAAGGAAATTCTTAAATCAGCAGAAGCAAACCTAGGCAGAACAAAGAGAACTGGTAGAAAACCTTGGGTTTCAGACGATATATTGCAGCTGATGGATGAACGTAGAAAGCATAAGAATGTTAGTGATGAAGAAGGTAAAAGGAACTATCGACAATTAAGAAATATTATAAATAGGAAGTGCAATTAGTGAAAGAAGAGTTGATTCAAGAAAACTGTTCAGAAGTGAAAAGAGAAATGAACATTGGTAAAATAGATGGAGCATACAGGAAAGTTAAGGAAACTTTTGTGGTGCATAAATTAAAATCTAATAATGTGTTAAACAAAGATGGTACATCGATTTATAATACGAAAGGTAAAATCGATAGGTGGGTGGAATATATTGAAGAGTTATATGGAGGAAATGAATTAGAAAATGGTGTTATAGAGGAAGAAGAAGAAGTCGAAGAGGATGAAAGGGGAGAAACAATACTGAGATCTGAATTTAAGAGAGCATTAAAAGATTTGAATGGCAGAAAGGTTCCTGGGATAGACGGAATACCTGTAGAATTACTGCGCAGTGCAGGTGAGGAAGAGATAGATTTTACTAACTTATGTGTAATATTTACAAAAAAAGGGAAAGTTCCGTCAGACTTCAAAAAGAGTGTTATATGTTGGGAGAAGACCAGTTTGGTTTCAGGAAATGTATAGGGATAAGGGAAACAATTTTAGTGCTCAGATTAATGGTAGAAGGAAGATTAAAGAAAAACAAACCGACATGCTTGACATTTATAGATCTAGAAAAGGCATTTGATAACCTAGACTGGAATAAAATGTTCAGAATTTAAAAAAAATTAGGGTTCAAATACAGAGATAGAAGAACAATTGTTAACATTTACAAGAAACAAATAGCATCAGTAATAATTGAAGAACATAAGAAAGAAGCTGTAATAAAAAAGGGGGTCCAACAAGGATTTCCCTATCCCTGTTACTTTTTAATATTTACGTAGAACTAGCAGTTAATGATGTTAAAGAACAATTTAGATCTGGAATAATAGTACAAGGTGAAAAGATACTACAATTTTCTGATGATATAGTAAATCTAGCTGAGAGTAAAAAAAGATTTAGAAGAAACAATGAACGGCATGAATGAAGTTCCACACAAGAACTGCATGAAAATAAACAAAAACAAAACAAAAGTAATGAAATGTAGTAGAAATAACAAAGATGGACCACTGAATGTGAAAATAGGAGGAAAAAAGATTATGGAGGTAGAAGAATTTTGTTATTTGGGGAGTAGAATTACGAAAGATGGACGAAGGAGGAGCGATTTAAAATGCCAAATAACACAGGTGAAATGAGCCTTCATTCAGAAATATAATTTTTTTATGTAAAAAATTAATTTAAACGCCAGGAAAACATTTTTGAAAGTATATGTTTGAAGCGTAGCTCTATATGGAAGTGAAACTTGGATGATCAGAGTACCTGAGAAGAAAAGATTAGGTGCTTTTGAAATGTGGTGCTATAGGCGAATGTTAAAAATCAGATGGGTGGATAAAGTGACAAATGAAGAGGTGTTGCGACAAATTGATGAAGAAAGAAGCATTTGGAAAAATGTAGTTAAGAGAAGAAACAGACTTATAGGTCACATATTAAGGAATTCTGGAATGGAAGCTTTAATATTGGAGGGACAGGTAGAAAGGAAAAATTGTGCAGGCAGGCAACGTTTGGAATTTGTAAAACAAATTTTTAGGGATGTGGGATGTAGGGGGTATACCGAAATGAAACGACTGGCTCTAGATAGGGAGTCTTGAAGAGCTGCATCAAACCAGTCAAATGGCTGAAGACAAAAAAAAAATCAGACCTCTTAAGATCATGGAGATGTACAAACAAACGATTAGTAATGACAAAGTAAAGAAATTTCTCTAAATGTGGTAAGAATGAAAAAAACTTTTTATCATCAAGTTAATTATCATCATAATTGTAATTGTAATCAACTATAAATAAACAATTCTGCCACTCTGCCTTATTAATAGCCACTCTACCTTTCAGCTGGGGGTTCCAGTTTCAAGTCCCGGTTATGCATGGCATTCTTAACACGTTATAAAAATTCATTTCATATTTTCCATCGTATCATATAGAGTTAATTAATTGCTATTAGGCTTTCTTTCCTTCAACTCAATTTTAGACATTCAATATTTCTAATCATTGTTTTGAGGAAATAGATTATTATAGATATTAAATTGTTTAAAAACAAAAATGTTAGACATAAAAATTCATAGAACTAGATATACATATATTTCTTAGCGATATAATTTCAGAGTATTTTTTTTATTGAACTCTTTAGAAGTTAAATTTATTATCATGTAATTTGAAACTACATTTAGGACTTAGAGCTCAGAACGAATCAACACTTTTCACAAATAATTATAAAAAAATAAATAAATAATATCTAGAAATACTAATCAATACTGTTTAATTTTATTGTAAGGTGATGTCATTAAAAAAAAAAATTGTAAATGTAAATTTAACTTTATATTACATACATTATAATTAGACTTACCCCCAACCACAGATAATCATTATTTGAAACACTGCAGTTACTCCATGTTCCAGAACAATTAACAAAACAATCTGCTTGCATTGTATGTATATTCAAATTTATTTTTGAACTTGCATTTATATTTAAAATAATCAGGCTCCTTGAAATAGAAAATATTATTTAAAAACTCACATTTAATTAATATAAAATTAACATGTATATATTTTATTTTCAAATCAGTGAATTTACTGAAGTAATAAAATACAATTAAGAATTTAAAAAAAATGTTCTTACCTTATTAATTCACTGTTTTTTTTCTTTTTATAATAAATATCTGGTTTTGTTAGATTTATTTTGCAGCTCCATCATCAGCTCCTTGTTTAAATAACATTTAATTTTAAAAATGCTATATTTATTAGAAATATTAAAAAATAAAAATTCACATACAAAAAATGTTGAATTACTTTGTAAAACATCTTCCACCTAATTGAATAATATTTATTAGAATTTGTTATAAACAGTGCAGCTCTGTTTTTCCCTCCCTGATAATTTAAATAAATATTCCCACTACAGACTGTCTGAATTCACTCACTTATGTTCACTTTAAAACCTTTAAATACAGTATTTTTTTAATTGTAACAACTATTACATTAATATTATTCACTTCTATATTTTTTATATCTTTTGATAAATTATTTATATTGTGTTTATTTTAGTAAAATGCTCAAGTATGTTAAAAGATTTTTCATTTTTATATGTACTAAATATCACTTTTTCTTATTCTCCCTCCAGTAACAAAAGACCTATGTCTGTAATTACAGATATTCTAATCATTTTTTTTTATGATAAATGAAGTTTATAGTGTGTGAAAAACTGCCAAGCCTGACTGGGAGTTGAACCCAGAACCTTCCAAGTGAAAGGAAGAGAAGCTACCGCTAATTGATTATTCCTACATAAACATATTCATATTGGTCACATATTATTTTCTATTACCATAATTATTATATTTATCATTTTTTAAATTATGAATTCAATAATAAAATAACAGGAAGTTCAATAAGAAATTTACAGTAAAGTAATAATTACAGTATGGTACTTAAACAAACAGCCGTGTTATAAAATGCTTTAAACCTATTATCAATAAATATGCCGATCTCTGTGATGGAATAGTAACCACTCAGCCTTTCATCCAGGGGGTTCCGGCTTCGAGTCCCAGTTATGCATGGCATTCTTAACACACTATAAAAATTCATTTCGTATCATCCATCATATCATATAGAGTTAATTAATTGCTGTTGGGCTTTCTCTCCTTCAACTAAACTATAGACATTCAATGAATCTAATTATTGTTCTGAGAAAACAGATTATTATAGATATTTAATTGTGTAAAAACAAATGTGTTAGACATAAAAATTCACAGAACTAGAAATTTTTATACGTCAATTCTGTTTTTTTATATACTTCTATTTCTTAGGGACATAATTTCAGAATGAAAGAGTATTTTTGTATTGAACTCATTACAAATTAGTATTTTGTGAAACTCATTAAAAATTAGAAATACTTATTTTAGTAAAATATTTATTGGTTAAGGAAATCTTGACAAAAAATTGCCCAGTTTTATACTTTACAATTGTTACAGATAATAACTAAAGCTTTGTATATTACTATGCATTTTTAAATGTTCTCAACTTAAAATGACATAAAGAACTCCAAAATTTAAATAATGCTTAATTAATTATAATAATTAACTCTAAATCATTTAACACTGAAATTTAGAATAATTTCATTTATGAAGATAAGATAAGGGTGATGAATCATTCAGAAGAAGTTTAGCAAGAGAAATAAATTCAGAATTGATTGATTTTGAAATAATTGAGACACTCTCCGGAAAATTTCCTACTTGTTGGGTTCCTGCTCAGTACTATAGTAGTTATTGTACTAGGAAGATAATTGTGTACTATTAGAATTATTATGTAGGTATTATTTTTATAGCTAGGATTAAAACATATTCATAAAATTAAATTTCATCTCAGCTACTACCAGAAGGTATAGATTTTTCCAGAAAAAGCAATGTGAAATTACATATTCATTAAAAGACATGTTCAGTTACAAATTTTTAAAATCGTAAACATTGTCTAATATGCTGAACTTTTCAATTCCATTATATATCACTGTTGCTAGTAAACAATATTATAATCGATATGTTGCAGTACTATTCACATAGCATGGAAGTAGTTAACAATGGAGTTAGATGTTAAAGGAGTCAGTGTCATGCCATGAGAAATTTTTTTGATGCTGAGATGACAATAAATACCACTCTCCATTATCCATTCAATTATTTTCCATTTCAAATACAATTTCTAATAATTAATGAAATTATTAGTTGCATTGTTATTTAAACTGCATGTTCTTTGACTTACCATTATATTTAGAAGAGAATCATTGTAAATACAGCTGTGAGCAGGTTCATATGAAAAGAAATATTTTTCTTGTAAATCTTCAACAATTTGTTCACCATCCACAAATCTGATTCACTGTCATTAATGTTTATAACAATAATATAGATAGCACTGCCTTATGTATTTTTGTTACAAGAATTTCTTTAGTTTTTAAGTGTTAACATATTGGTTTCTAGTCTAAAAAAGTCTTGTTGTCACACTTCTGTTACAGAAGTTTATAGTATGAGTTTAGTATCTAAAGTATTTTCCATATTGTACTAGGCAATAAAGTTTTTTTACTGATCAGATATTTTCAACTGGATTTAGTTCAAGATGACTTGGTAATCTTAAAACTGAATTTTATATTAATTCAGGGAATAATTTTTGTTTTTAATTATAAATATTATTTATAAAACATAATTATATGGTATCAAAATAAAATTAACTAAATTTGATGTACAATTAAATTTAGTCTTTTTGTGCAGAAATTTTGTTATATTTCTCTTCATATCACTTTATTTAAAAAAAAAGTATAATTATGTAAAATTAGAACAATTTTATTAATTGTAACATTTTTTCAATCGACTTTAGTTGTGATTACATTCAGTAGTGAAGATTTATACAAAAATTAACAATTTGAGACTACTCTAATATTTTATGGAAAGTTACAGAAACAATATGAATTTTAACTGATGCATGCTGAGCATTCTTACACCATGCTACCTGAATACAACTTTAGATTAGAAGATATTCTATTTGAAAAGGATTTTATTGACTATAAATTTATACATAAAATATTGGTTAAAGTAAAAAAAAAAAAATTATTGAATATATAAAAATACTTAGGTAAATAAAAAATAAAATTAAAAAAATACTCTGTTGTAATGAGTTATATAAAAAGAACTGTTTATAAAATAAAACTGTATAAATAACTAAATAAATAAACATGTACAAAAATAACTTTGAAATTAAATGTAGCAAAAACAAGACAGACATTACTTATAAATATAATTAAAAATATATCATAATGTAAGAATTTTAAAAATTAAAAATCTATCAAAGTAGTACAATTATAAGTACCTTTAAAAAAAGTGATTTTTCTTAAAATTATAAAATTAAATCGTACTTAAATTGAAACTGGAATTCATCAAGTACTATACAAACACAAGGTTACTAAATATTTCCTTAATTGACCGCATTTAAATTGAAACAAGAATTCATCAGGTTTAATTGCTTTTAAAGCAATAAGGGAATATTTGTAAAACATTTATTTTATCTTTTTTCAGCTATTCACATGTCAATACATACAGAATTTTGTCAGTTATGCAAAAAGTTTTACATTTTTTTTACTCAGGGACGTCTTAATATGTGGAGGGCTTTTAACCAATAGAATTACTTTCATTTCATTATACAAGGTGTGATCAAAAAGTATCCAACCTTGGCTCATAAAAATCCAAAATAATTAATTTGTTTAGTTCAATCACTTGTCCCTTTCAAAGTAGGCCCCTTCTGATGTAACATGCTGGAACTTAACCCAGCGATGTATCCATAATTGGAAGCATTATTCAAAGTCATTTTCAGTGGGCACCATAAGTCTTCTTGTTGCATTTCTTTTGATCTCTTCTCTGTTTTCAAATCTTTTCCCTTCAAGTGGAATTTTAAGCTTATGAAAAGGCCAAAAATGGCATGCATTGCATGCAAGGAGCCATTTGAAGTTGTTCGCTCCTATGTTTTGTCACGAATGTCTGGATAAGTCATGATACATGTACTGGTGCATTGTCATGATGAATTTTCCAGTTGCCAGTTTCCCAAAGCTGTGTTCTCTTGAGTCAAACAGCATCTCTTATTCGACAAAGAATAGTTATATTGTACTCTTTATTGACAGTTTGTCCTTGAGAAGCATACTTGTGATGTCTTGATAATAAAAAAAAAGACTGTCAGCACAACCTTCATTCTGTGATGAAAAGTCATCATTACAACACTTCAGTCAATTCATCACAACTTATCTAGAGATTCTTGCCAAAACTTGAACTTCAGGAGGTTCCTTAATCACTAGACATTGCTCCAGGTAATTTTTAGCTCTTTTCTAAGCTTAAAATTCCACTTAAAGGAAGGAAATTTGAAAACAAAGGAAAGGTCTAAAGAAATATGACAAGAGGAGTTACAGTGCTCACTAAAATAACTAAAAATTCAGAAATATAAAACAAAATACTGACTGTGGAGAATGATTATGAAGTGTGATGATAGCATTTTTCAGAATGTTGCATTCATTTTCTGTCCTCCGTTCATTACACAATTCAGGTTCTGAAATATAAACATAAATTTTAATTTAATACACTGAAATATAATTAATTTATAAAATATAAACTTTTGTTATGACAAAGCAAGCAAAATTTTATAATAAATGTTTTTAATAACTTCAAAATATTTTCAGTCAGCTTTGCACCATCTTTAGTGATTGGTACTGATGTTCTCAATGCGGTTTTAGCTGTCAATGTAAGTGATTTAGCTGTGTGTTAATTGCAAGTGATTTGAACTGAAGTAAATTGAATTTATTTTATATTAAGTTGTCTAAATGGAGTTCACCAGAAGAAGCAAAAATGAAGTCTGAATTTCCTTCTCAACGAAGTCAAAAGACAGCTAGGTTGCTTAGATCGACGCCAGCGTCCAGTATGATGAATCTAACAGTAAACACTGAAGATACAGTGGTGAAGGCCCCCAAAGGCCACATATGACTTAGCGAAGAATGGCAGGACAAGCCATGGTAGGAAACTGCTGGACAGGGTTGCCACCATGCGTAGGCTGGTGTGGCAATCTAAGCTGAAGAGAGGTCAGCTGGTAGTGGAACAAGGCCTAGCAGAAGTGTTGATAGGGGACATTGAAGAAGATATCCAGGGTAGGGTGTACACAGTGGAAATGGATACTAGGGCTGGGGAGAGAGTAGTTGCAGAGGACTTAAACAGAACTGTAAAGAAAATGCAGGAAATTAATGCCGAGGTTAGATATCGCTCAGTGGTGAACAAGGTAGGCGTACTTCTTAACAAAATGCTAGAATACCATGGTAGAAGAAGTGGCGGTAATAGGGTTGTGTATTTGGACAAAACGATAGGGGGTGGGGTGGCGAATAAATGGCCGCAGCAGCCGATAAAGCCCACCAGTACACTTGTGATTAAGGCAGAGGAGGCTATGTATGCAGACCTCCTCAAAAAGTCAAAAATGGTGTGACTAAGGAAGAAATTGGGGACATACTGTTCATCAGGAAAGGTGGTGGGGAGTCGTTGCATATGAAAGTGAGGGCCAACAAAGAAGAAGCTGTAGAGGTTCAGAAGAAGATGTTGAGTAAACTAGAGGGTGTAAGTATCAACAAATGGGTCATATAGGAGAGGCCTCATTATCGTTAAGGATCTTGAAGAGGAAGTGACAGAAGTGGAGCTTCTAAACTCTTTCAATGAGGCCATTGGTGACAATGGTAAAATAGAGGATATGAACTTGGCATCGAACTGATAGTGCCCTTTACGGTAAGAGAAATGCCTAAAATTCTGCAGATAAACACGAATAGAAGTGTAGAATCACATGATGCGCTCCTGGAATTGAGAAGGCGGAAGGGAGCAGATCTTTTGTTATTATCTGAGCCTAATTTGAGGAAGGTGGAGGATGATGGCGGACAGTGGATGGGCTGAGGAGTGCGATGGTTTTTAGGAGCGGTGTGCCAATCCTAACCATCGGTGAGAGAAATGGATTTGTATGGGTTCAGCTTCCAGACGTTGTGGTCTTTTCTGTTTATATTTCGCTGAACTCTGGTCTGGATGATTGTGAACAATGCTTGGAGGATCTAGCCGATGTGATTCACCCTCTTTAAAATTATGTAGTTGTGGGTGGTGATCTTAACACAAAGAACGTGACATGGGGTGGACATGTCACAGACCATAGAGGATGGATTCTGGAGGAGTATGTAGCCGAGTTGAGTTTGATGATGCTCAATAATGGGACAGCACCTATCCTGGTGAGGGTAAATGGATGCTCGTTTGTGGATGTCATGTTTGTTTCGCCAAGGTTGGCAGAGGGATTGTGGAAGTGGGAGGCGCTCGATGAAGAGGAGTCGTTGAGCGACCATTTCTTTGTTTGGTTTGAGATTGGGGATGGTGGGTCTTGTAGTGTGGTGGCAGACAACAGGAGATTAGGTTTGAAAGAGGGCCTTGCTAGGTTTAAGAAGTTGGTGAAAGAGCGTCTTAGTCATCTGGAAAACATCTCCCCCCAGTTACCTGATGAAGTGGCATCAAAGACAACAGAAGAGTCCCTGGACTATAGAAGTCCGCAAAGAAAGAATGTACATTGGTGGACTGCTCGGGTGGTGGAGGCGAGAAGGTGCTGTATTAGGGCCAGGAGACAGCTAAAGCGGGCCAGGAGAAGAGGGTATCGTGAGGACATCCTCTCATGCAGAAAGGAGCTGGCCGAAAAAAGGAGCGCCTACAGAAGTGAAATACTAGACAGTAAGAAGAGGAAGTGGAGAGAGCTCCTGGACAGGTTGAAGGACGACTTTTAAAGTGTAACTGGTAGATTTGGTAGGGCGTTATTTGTTCTTACCGAGGAGGTTCTTAGGAACCAAATTGATGTTTTTTCCCTAGAGGTGACCGGCCCATCTATAGAGAGATAGCTGCAGTGAATATCCCTGTATTCACAATGGACAAGCTGCAACAGGGGGCAGGAAGGCTGAAAGCTAAAAAGTACCAGGTTACTAACGAGATTGTGGCTGCAACGGTAGAAGTTGCTGCGGACCTAGTGCTGGCGGCCTTCAACCGAATTCTCCTGGATAGTTGTTTGCCATCAAAGTGGAAGGAGGCCAGGGTGGTTCTACTGAGGAAAGATAGGAGGGCCAGACGGATACCAACCTCTTTGCCTGTTGAGTTGCGTAAGCAAACTTTTCGAGAAGCAGTTGGCGAAGCGTCTCCGAGATGAAGTAAACGGAAGTGAATGTCAATATGGATTCAGGAGAGGGCGGACAACGGAGGATGCCATAACTAGGGTGATGAGGCCGCAGCGGGTTCTTGAAGGACGAGGTGCTTCCCAGCGGTGGTGATATTGGATGTCAAGAATGCATTGAACTCACTGCCGTTCGGGTGCTTCATGGATGAGTTGATTCGGAGAGATGTCACCCCGTATCTGGAGAGAGTCCTTCAGGACTATTTTATTGGCAGGAGGATAGTTAATCATGCAGAGGGTAAGGAGGTTACGACCAATATGGAGCATGGTGTCCAGCAGGGTTCGGAAATTGGATCAATCCTGTGGCACCTAGCAAATGATGGTGTTCTCAGGCTGCGGTATCCTGAGGGAGTTTCGCTTACCGGTTTTGTCGATGACGTCTCCATGGTATTAGTCGCCAGAAGAGAAAAGAAGAAAATCAGGAAAGGTGAACGGGCCATCCTATTGTTCAACAGATAGTTGGCGGGCCACAGCCTTACCCTCACTACAGAGAAAACGAAGCTGCAGGTGATGGATGGGAGAAGGCGACTCTCCCCCCATTAGGCTACAGGTAAGGGGGATCGTTATTGAGCCGGTCAGTAGAGCCAAATACCTGGGGGTTTGGCTTGACAGCCGGAGAGCCTTTCAAGATCATATCAGGGAGGCAGTCGACAAGGCAGGTAGAACAGATTCGACTGTCTCAAGGTTCATGAGCATGGTTGGCGGGCCGAGCTCATCAAAGAGGAGGATACTGACAGTAGTGGCTCGGTCCGTTGCCTCATATGCCGTGCCAGTGTGGAGGAGGGCTTTGTGCAAAAAAGTGACTGTTCGGAGGCTTGCGGGCCTGCGGCACCTGACAATCGGCGTTGCTAGGGCTTACCGAACAGTTTCTACAGAGGCAGTTCTGGTGATTACCTTGCTCCCCCCTATGGAGCTCTTGGCAGAAGAACGGTTGTAAAGAAGAGAAGGGATGACAAAGAGCATAGTCAGGAAGAAGATGACAGAGCGCTGGTAGGAGAGATGGATTGGATCAGAGGTGGGTCTCTGGATGAAGAAGTTAATACCAGATATCAGGTCTTGGCTCAGACATGAGCACGGGGAACTCATGTTTGAGTTAACCCAATTTTTCTGAGGGCATGGTAGCTTTAATTTTAACCTATGCGGCAGGCGGAGATGGTCATCTGAAAGCTGCCAGTATTGTGGAGAGCGCGATGCCGCAGAACATATTGTCTTCCAGTGCCCAAGGTGGGAGAAAGACAGGGTGTGCTGTCAGGAATGGCGTAGGTGGGTCTGGCATGGCCTCCCAAGAGAGTAGAGGCAACTGGCACCCATAAGGCCGTGTTATGCAAGATTATGGGTCTCGCCTTGATGGTGGGGGGGGGGAAGGGAACAAAAAAAAGGTTTTAGCTATCATTAATGATGGTTGTTTTTGAATTAAGAATTAAAGTATTAGGAATGTGGTTGAAAAGTGTAAATTGAATTATGCCTTATATTATATATTATAAGGATATATATATTATATATTATAAGGATGGAATATATATTATATATTCCATATATGTAAAAATTTGGTCCGTTTTATTGAATGTGTAGAATATAACAGTTCATAGTATTATTGTTGGATGTGTGATTTTTATCTACAAGTTAGTTAGCAAATATTGTCTTTATATAGAGGTCTTTCAAGTGTTCACTACACCTGAAACTGTGTCCCATTTGATCAGTGTAGAACAGGGTGCAATCAGATTGGTAGTTTATTTACTCCAGGGGTATTTTGTAATGATTTGTATTCTTTTTTGTTCTGAGGTTATATACAATACCTAGATTTTTAAAATATCTCAGGTATTTTCTGTGCATGTTTGTTTATGAGTTTTAATTAGCTATATTTTTTATTTTGTTATTTTTCTTCTTATTTTTATTTATTTTAGGTAGAAGTGCAAAATGGATGTGATATTACACAAAAATTAAAAAAACGACACTTCTTTGACAGACCTTTAACATGTTAAACACACCTTTTGATATGTCTATGATTTCTTTGTATTATTTTTTTTCTGTTTATGTAAGCTAGATATTTTACAACATTGAACTGTATTATGTGGTTTTTAGAAGAACATGGGAGTGTTCATCCTTCTAAATCAGATAATTGATGTGAGATTGAGTGTTTTGAGATGTTGCTAACAAGAATGTCAAAAGTGTTGGTTTTTATATTTTGAAAGTATTCTTATGTGTTTTTTTTATTGTTAGCCATTAGAGAATTTATATGTTTATTGAGTTCATATTCAACAGTAAAATTTAATTTGTTTACATATGTTTAATAATTACCATTCATATTGTCTTGTGTTCTTATTGGTTCATCATCTTGTGTTGTTTATATATCACTGGCTTACTTATACTACATTGTGTTCATATTGAGCATCTTATTCGTAAAATGAGATGGTGTTATTACGATATCTGTGCCAGTACATTATTTTGTGAGCGTCTTTGTTGGTGAGTATGTGTGCTCTATATGTTGCCCAAAGATTTCTATCAGGTTGAATCCTATGTAAGTTATTTAATGTTGATTTTTTTAATGTAACCAGAACCTTGTAGTGTTAATGTTATTACTATGCTACTCTTGCTTGAATAAAGTGATGTTATTTGTTTGTACTTTTATTTCAATTTTTTATCTGTAGGGTTTCAGAAATTGAGTGGTTTGTATATTTGTAGTGGTGGATTGTATTTATTACATGTAGTTGGTCGTCTTTTGTACTTTTGATGTGTATATTTCGTATAGCGTTTCCAAGTTTAAAGTAATTTTCATAAAAATGAGATTTTGTAAACAACACACTTTTTGAAAAATTATTTTTAATTCAATTTGCAATGCCATGGGTCTTGTTACCAGCCTTCAGACTGCTCTCCTCATTGAGTATATTATAAGCATTGTTCAAAGAATATTTCCTTATCCATAAAACACCATTGTCGGTTATAAGTTTCCTGCAAAAAGGGGCAATCAAAGCTCTTAGTTATCAGATTTCTTAAGTATTTTGAACTCATCTTCAATTACTAACACATGAAAAGAACTATACTTGTCGGGGAACTTACTGCTCAATTTAGTACTGAACAGGACAATGTCAGTGGTGTACATTCAGATTGTACTTCTCTAGTACATTAGCTTTCATATCTGGTAGAAACCGATTAACAAATAAGGTCCTAGTCTTAGATTTGACATAAACATTGTCCATTAGGCGAGTTCTCTTAATTCTATCAACTTTCCAACCAGAGAACAGATTCAGCAAACTCTTCTGGACTGCATTCACAGCAAGATCATTTAAACCCTTTTATTGCTAACATGTTTACATGGAGGGATGGAAGTTTCTGTTGCAAGAAAATATTTGTCCTGTTTCTCTTACTTCCAGCAACAGTAAGTCGGGAAGATTTTACCGGTGATAGTTCATCAGGAGAAACCTCAGGTAGCAGAAAGTGACCCTGACAAAAGTCTGAGTTTCTATCTCGGCAACAATCATTACTTCTTCCACTAAACTGGAGGATCTAATACCAGTAACAACTTACCTAATTAGCATGTTTTCCCCCTTTAAAGTCAGGATTTCACTTTGAATGGTAGCCACAGACTCAAGCAACCACTCAAAGCAGTATTTTTTTTTCTAATTTCAAGTTAATAGCACTTCTTGATTCATAAATCTCAAAAAGTCATCTTCACAGTTGCTATCACTTTTGCTTTCATTTACATTTTCTGTTTCTCTCTTTTCTTTATATTTAGTAATCTGGTTGGCCTTAGTTTAGTACACCTAGTCATAGAATTGACTGATGCACCATCATCATTACTTACCTTCTGGTATATGGGTCACAGTTAAACTTTGATGTACCATTTGCAACTATGAAATCAATGTCCTCTTCAACGACATTAGCACAATGAAGATGAAAAAACTTCCATTACTAGCAAATTATGCGCTTTTGTTTACCATAGATTTCTACATTGCAGAATCCACATTTAAAGAGTGTCATCCTAATACGATACATACACAAAGTGCAAGTTGAAAAAATTAAAACAATATTAAAAGTACATAAAACAAATAGGCATAAACCATAAAAAAACTTTCAGAAGATGCTATGTCAGAGAATTAATACCTCAGTATTAATAATTGTTGTTTCAATTTTTTAAAAACTATTTTTGACAGGCAGTTGATCTATCTGTTCTTAGATCTCACCAGTGGCCATAACTGGAAGAAGTAAGGGAAACTGTTGCCCTTACTGCCTAGATCTAAAATAATAATAATTATGGTATTGGCACCTCCTCCACCCCTAGTGCAAACCTTACCACCCTAGACGAACTGAAGCAGCAGGCAGCTTAGAAAGAAGTGGGAAAAAGGGATGTAACAGCAACAGCAGAAAGCCAGAAACGCTGATAGTAATAATATCTAAATCTGTCAGTTAGTTAAATGCAAGATTATGATGCCGGCAACATGATAAGCTTAATCAGAAGAGATCAGGAAAACATATAATGGTCTTTATGAAGATGACTAATGATGCACAGTCGCAAAAGATCCTTGGACTAGGATCCTAAAATCCTAGGACTAGGACCTAATATTGGTAAATTTGCTGTACATATTGATCTGCACAGCACACTAAATACATCAAAGGGTGTTGGGATCTGCTGAATTGCAAAGAGCACAAAATAGTTGAGGAATTGACACCAAAGGAGTGATAGAGTGCCGCAGGTTGAACATCAGAAGAAACGGATGAAGGATCATGAAGGGGAGCCTTGTAAGGATCCTCCTTCATGTGTGAACTGTAAGGGACAGCATTCATGCAGATCAAGAAACTGTCCTGTTTACAAAGATGAAGTAGCTGTACAGGAAGTCAAAACCCTGCAGAAAGTCAGCTACCTTGATGCAAAGAGAATTGTTAGTGCCTGTAAGCTAGAGCAGCAACAATTTATGCTCATTCTGCGGCTACTGTTCCTGTTACAGCTCCAGCTGCTGTTAATGCAAACCAATGGCAAACTTGTGATGAATGTTTTAGGACGAAAAAAGCAGAACTTCAGGGTCTACTAAATTTCAGAACTGAAATAAATTATTCTTACAATGTACCTTTTAAAATAGAAGAATGTATGAAAGCATTGGAGAAAGACAGCAACACAGCTGCTGGTCCAGATGAAATTCATTATGGCATGATAAGGCAGCTGAATACCACTGCAAAACGTAGATTGTTAGAACTATATAATCAGATATGGCGGGATGGAATGTACTCACAGCAGTGGAAAAAACACATATTGTTCTAGTTCCAAAGAATGATAAAATCTAACAGATCCCAATAAGTTACCGTCCTATTTCTTTGACGTGCGCCATGGGAAACATTTTTGAAAAAACGATAAATAATAGACTCATTTGGATTTTAGAAAAAGAAAATCTCTTATCCTCATATCAAGCCGGTTTAAGGCAATACCACTCAACTACTGATCAAATGATCAATTTAAAGAACATAGTATATAAGCTTATCACAAGAAAACATTGTCAGAATCTTCTTTGACCTGCAGAAGGCATTTGTTATGACCTGGCCTTTTGGAATATTGCTTAAATTATATGAATCGGGCATTCGCGGCATTTTGCTGGTGTTACTCAGCAACTACATGAATGACTGTAATTTTCAAGTAGGTGTTAACAACGAGTACTCGTCATAAAAAAGATGGAAAATGGCACACCCCAATGCTCGCCGTTGAGCGGTACCTTGTTCACGATTGCCATCAATAAACTAATATTATCCATTCCATCAGAAATCACCAATAGTGTATGTGTCGATGATCTGGCAATTGTATATGTCAGTAACACTACAGCTACGGTGAAGTACAAATTGCAACGAGCGATAAGCGCTCTCAATGAAGTAGTGAGGTATAATGATTTCAAATTTTTACCAGAGAAAACGTGTTGTGTACACTTCTGTAAGAAGAGAATTCCTCACCGAAGTCCTGTTTTGACCATTGACGACCATCCAATAGAATACAAGGATACTGTGCTATTTTTAGGTCTATTAATAGATTAATCCCTCACATGGGGATTTCATCTACGGACTTGAGTGATAGATGCAAAAAAGCCTTGAACATTATTTAATGTTTATCCAACATCAATTGGGGCTAAGATAAAGAAATACTACTGAGGCTGTATAAATCATTGTTTAAGTCGAAACTCGACTACGTGGTGGGTGTATTGTATATTCATCCACTAAAACGTCGCAATTACGAAAGTTAGACGTAGTACATAACAGGGGAATAAGATAAGTCACAGGCGCTTTCCGACCGGCAACTAGTCTAATGTAAGAAGACGAAATAATGCCACTACGTTATAGAATGGAGATCCTATTGCTAAGTTATGCGGAAAATAAATGGGCCTTTCCTACCTATATAAATAATAAAACATTCATTAATCATTCTTTGGCGCAATATATGAGCATCGTGCTACCATCCCAGCCTCCGTAGGATAAGACACCCACCTTGTGATGATTCCCCCCTTCCCTGTTCCTTCCCTTGAAGTTCTGTAACAGGAGTCTCTTATTGACCATCAACATATTACACCCCACAGTAATAAGCCAGGCTTCAGTTGGGATGCCACCGACGTGAATGCCTCGGTAAGCATTCGCATCGGTGATTTTTAAACTTAGCTTTTGCCTTCGTTGCAGGCCTCATCAGGACATTTTGCATGTCCTACATCGTTTCCCTCAAAACTAGCAAACTGAGTTCGCGGAAGCAGACAAGCCCGCGCCTAGTTCTACATTTATAGAGCCAATTTCAGTGAATGTCTCTAAAATCGAGGCAATTAACTTCAACATACCACCAAATATTATTCGCAACAACGAAATTTAAACCTAGTTCCCTTAGTGAACAAAAGATTTAGTTCAAACCCCAGACTTAGGTTATTTAGTACTGACTCCGGTCTGGTCTACCAGGGAGACGCGGATTGATCGCCCACTCCTACTCGCCCATCACGGAGTCCCGAGATGCCGCTACACCTCCAAGTTGCATGGTGTCCCATGCCCTCGGCAGTGCAGTAGCCATCCCGCCGACAGCGTCATCTGCTCTTAAAAAGCTGCCCTTGTCAGAACGCCGCCACACCTCACGGCTACATGGAATCCCATGCCCATCGGCAGTGCGGCGCCGTTCCGCCGACAGCTTTTCAGCCAAAAAACCTGGGAATTAATTACATTTTGAGTTATACATTTTGAGAGTAATCTAAAGTTATCGATATTTTAAAATGAAATTTTTTTTTACCAGAGCAAAACTATTGTAAAAAGGACACATAGGTTAAACAATGTTACTTGTTACTGTGTAACAATGTTACCAAGGGAATGTTACTTCTACCACTGACGTTTGCTAATCTAACAGTTCAATAAATTCCAAAAACGTTTCAGCTAAATCTTAACCGTTATTACTTTTTATTAATTTTAGTTTTCACTTGCAATTAACTATGAGCTGTTTATGTCTTCCAGTGCCCGTTTCAAAATTTCATATCGATTTCTTTTGATTCATTAAATATTATTAGCTTACCTGTAACTTTTCACTATATTTACAAAAAGATCCGTTAATTTCCTAATCTAAAGTCGCTATTTGTATTACAAAGAATCGTTATTTGTTTTGTAAAGAGGACGATCAAAATTGCATTCTACTCAATGAGAAAATGAAAAAAATGATTATAATTACCTGCTTCATTCGCTAAATCTGAATTCTTGAAACATTTGTTAATTTTTATATGGTTATAATATTTTGAAATCGGTATGTTCGAGATAAGAAGCATTCCAAAATTATCTTCATCATTATCGCTTAAATCGAGGCACTTTTCAGTCGTACTCAAGTTGTTAAGTAGGCAGTTATCATTTAAAATTATTGAAGTGAGTTTTATCGACCAAACAGCTTCTAATCCATCGCCGTAAACCATTAGTTTCCATTCTATAATAGATACAACAGAAAATAAAATTGTTACAATATTATAATGGTATGCTGTATACATAGAAAATTTTATACTCGTAGCTCGGTATGTAAACATCAAACCGGTGCTTTTTTACAACAGTTTAGCAGACAGTTTTATTTATATATATATTTTTTTTCTTTACAGTTTTACTTTCAAAGAAAATATTTAGTACATTTAAAAGGAGTTAGGTGTATCATTAGTTACTTGTTTCACAAATCGTCTAAAATTTTGTTTAGAGAATGATTATTTGTTTTAAAATCTGACAAGATCCACTGTTTTAAATTTATCGCTTAGTTTTAGATACTAATTTCTTTTCTTTAAAATAGTTTTCAATTAAAACTTTTTAATAAATAAACACGAAAAATCGGGTTTAATTTTTAAAACGTTAAAGTATACGTTACCTATTTATCTATATATTACAATCCTGTAAGTATATAAATATACATTCGAAGTTCTTCAAGTTATGCGATGGCGAGAGAGATGACTCGTTTTACTAGTCTTGAGAAGTCGGACTTATAAAATAAAAATTTTATCCTAACTTTAATCCGTTTGCCTAAAACTTCTCTTTTCCTTTCTTTTTAAATTGTATCGATGCGATTTGAAATTTTATTCAAATGATAATAGGATTTTAAATATTTTAATATAAGACGTTATAGACACAGCATATAAAATAAAAACTTATCGACAGAAAAAAAAAATTATACTAGAATTTTAGAAAAACGTTCTGTAATACAAAATTAAGTTCCTTAATAAGAGGGTAGTAGACGGTTTACTGCAAAATAATTAGCACGATTTCAATAAATCGGTGTAAAGATGTAATACCTTCATAAGTGTTAAATAAAACCGCATTGAAAAGTAACCTTCATGACTAAATCAACATTTACTAATAATTATAATTATAATTTAAGTGTTATCTTCACTATAATAACTTACAATCGTTAAATTCTAATTTTAATATTACCTTTGACCCTATATCGTAAGCTTACACGACGCTTCCGTATTTTATTCATGTGGGAAATGATGTTCGATTTGATAATTTGGAAATATATATATATACTCGTATATATGGTGGCTTCATTATCTGTGATTGGGCTGACACGACTTATTAAATCGTGCCCACATCAGGATTGCAATATTAATTTTAAGTATTTGTACATACGATTTAACATCTGTATAAATATTTATATCTTTATTATCGGCCGAAAAATTTACAATGATGTTTAAGATATTCTCTGGTCCCTCTGATGCGTCCAGAGAATGGCTATATTGATTGCTTTTGATGTTTTGGCTTTCGGTAGCGTGTGTATCTTCCGACAGTTTCTAGGTGAGCTAATTGCATTCTGCGGCTACTGTGTAGTATCAATAACTTTAGACTCAACTTTTTCTCCACTCTTGCGGTGTATAAAGCAAAGGTATTTGCGACGCGTATCCGCCTCACCGCGGCGAAGAGGTGACAACGACTTCTGGTCGTAAGCCCCCGTCACAATTAAGAGAATACTTCCTAGTCCTAGTTGCGTTCTTTTCAGAGCGAGGGCAGTAATCCGTGGTTGTACTCTTATAACCGATCTAGAAGCTGCCAAGAGATAGAGTGATAGAGGAATACAGAAGGTTCCCAGCTGTCCGTGGCTCGCTGCGGACAGTCGACAAATTTACGGGCTTGCCCAATTTTTTATAGTAGAAGGAAGACAGCGAGCACGTCTAAAATTCAGGGTAGCGAGGGTAAGGTAACTCTGGCCATGTTACATGATCAACTGTTAGTTAGGCCTGGGTGGAAGAGAAGAGCAGAAATTTCCCCATACTCCTCAAGTTCAAATGATGAGTGCTCGGACATGGATGTAGAGACATCCAACCGGGGAGTGAGAGGCGACCCTTTGGTCGAGGAATTCAAGGCAGTGCAAGGCAGACCTGGCAGTTCGGTCGCGCTGCTCGCTGCAGCCTAGCACAACATCGACAATCTTCTGGATTTTGTTGAGAGTCCCCGCAGCGTCAGTGCAGGGGTGAGGAGCAGAATACTTCCACATATTTCCACGTCAGGAGCATCCTTCTGCTTTAGCAGACGGTCAAAGTAGTTCAGTTTTCGGCGCCGGTTCCCAAACAGCGAAGCGTTATGCTGACGTTGTGAGAGGCAAGCGAGAGGCTATCCAAACCTTGAAGCAGCCTGAAGTGCTATTCATTAATAAGACTGAGGGGTCTACTAGTACTAGTAGACAACTCAAGGAGGATTTACAGATTGCTCTTCGTAGCGACAGGAAAAATCTACAGATTAGAGAAATTAAAGAGACCATCAAGGGTCTGGTAGTGGTTGCCAATGACATGGAGACAGTCTAAGTAATCTCGCAGTCTCCTAAGGTACAGAAGCCCGAGGTCAAGGTTGAACGGAAGCGCAAGCGTAGGCCTCAGGTCATTGTCATTGACCGGCGGCTATCCGATGAGGACGTTATGCCTCTCGTTCGGGAGCAGAACACCGAAATAGATGAGGCCGAATTCAGGAAAGAGTGTAGACTATTCTTCAAGAAACTTGGCCAAGGAAAGTTTCAGATCCTCTGGCAGGTTCGGGAAGTGATTTCGCTCTGACCTCGCCGGTGGTCATATAAGACTTTTAGCTATTAAGTTCTCGACTGGAGAACGGACGGCCCATCTCGAGGAAGAAATTGTTTAACGCTCACCTTGCTTTAGGTTACGTGACAGATTCATTCAGGTTGTGTACGCAGTGCCTGGTGTCACAGTCGGTGCTTTTTGTTTTAAGCTGCGATGGAGCAATCCGGCGAAGTTTGCTTGGAGGACTTGGTCGGTCTGGCCAAGAACTTGGTAGCCGGGGATCCCTTCCAGCAGGAGGTCAATCGGCAGCTCTCCGCCAGGCCCCGTTCCTCCGCAAAGGAAGTCTCGGAGGTCTCCGCAAGGGTAGTAGTTCCGCCCTAGTTCTGCAGATTGCATTAAAAATTCGGTCGAAACCACGCTCACGAGTTGTGCGGGAAAGACTTGGTTGGATCCGCAAAAGGAATGCGCGGCAATGGGGAGGAAAGCCAAGCCCGAAGAGCGGCTTCCCGTGAAGTCTGGGAAGCCGGAATGCAGCAGTGTGGTGATCTGCCCTGAGCGGGAGGTTGTCGGAGTGAAGCCTGCTGTGCGGCAGGTGAACTCTGGGTCAGACAGTTTAGGACAGATCAAAAAGATGCAGGCAGAATGGTCCAAAATCTCCTCTGAAAAGGAGTCGAGGGTTGCATTGGAGGTTCTACAGTTGGCCGACTCCTACTTGAGTGAACGTGCGTTGTTGGTCTCGGGTCTGGCACTTAAATGTAAAGAACTTCAGGGCGCCAACATTGCCTTGGATTCGGTCGTGTCACGGCTATCCGGCAAGGTCGACCACGTAGTGGAGGAAGTTAGCGGCTTCAAGCCGGTGACGGGTGAGCTCTTAGCGAGCTTCACAAATCTATTAAACGGGTGGAAGAGAAGGTGGAAAAGCCTGTCTCCTTTGCCGCAGTAGCTGCCGCGCCCGTGCATTAGCGGACTGGATCGCTTCTCGGCGTAAGGCCCCGTACTGCAAACTTGCATTGCATTACCAGTGCGATTTTCTGCAAGAACAGTGTCCTACGTACACTTCGTAGTGTGTGCGGCGTAGTGTGTTGCAGTAGTGCCACCGTCGGTTAAATAAGGACGTTTCCTTTGTGTGTCGGTGTCTCTATTTCGTAGTTCGTGAAGCCAAGGAAATTTCAGGTCCTCTAGCAGGTTCGGGAAGCAATTTAGTTTTGACCTCGCCGGTGGTCATATATTAGGAGCGTTTTAGCTTTTGACTGTTCGAGCGGGGCTGTGTAAGAACAGACAGCCATGCTCGGATTACATTTGCGGACGCTCACCTGGTTTTATGTCAGGTGGTAGGTTCTTACAAGCTGTAAACGTACTTAGTGCCTGGCGTTGCAGCTGGTGTAGTTTCTCTTTTAGCGACATGGAGCGGCAATCCGGAGCGGATAGCGTGGACGACTTGGTCGGAGGTACACTTTTTTTTTGTAGAGGAGGGGAAACCATTTTACAGAAGCTGAAGCAGTGTCGGGGTCGCTAACAGGTCCCGCTAGGTTTTAAGAAGAGCTATGTATATCTGCACACTACCGACTAAACCTCCATACCTGGCTATTCACCCTCCCTGGCATAGCTAATAACGCATTCCATCAGGAAGGGGGAGATCGCCCACACACACAGTCATATCATACTAAAAGTACAGGTCATAAGTTAAAAATAACACAAAAATACAATACAAGTTAAACACAACTTAAAAATACAATACAGATTCTTATATGAGATCATTAAATAATTAGAACAAAACACAATACGAACATCAAATGATACAAATTATATATAATACATGTACAAATACAGCTAAGATAGGTCATAACATATACAACAAACAATGTAAACTTTTTTCTTTCCTTCTTTCTTTTTTTTTACATAATACTTAAAACTATTCATCAGATTATCATTCAGAATAGAATCCATACATGTTACATAATACATAAAACTAAACATCATATGCATAATAGAAGATAAAAATGTACAAAGTATGTCACACCAGACGCGCAACCTACAAAAGCTTTACACAGCTGTTATTCGTTTTACAGGTACAGTACATATCTAAAGTACCAGCCACCCAGGCCGCCATCCAACACCTGTGCGAAGTTCCCGCAGCTTCATCGCGCCAAGGCGCTCGGGGGCCCCCTAGGTGCTCGGCCGAGGGCCTGTCTGCCTACGTGTCCTCCGACGCCTAGCTCTTATGCGGGTCTCCTTCCAGGTATTTAGGTCCCGCAGGACTGTCTTGGTATAGTCAGCAACAGCCTTCAAGTTCATCTCCGAGTGCAGTAATATATTTTGCACTTATTCTGGTGTGAACATATCCTCTTTTTGTAAAACATCTAATAAATCTTTTCTCTCACGATCGTATCTTGTAAAAAACATATTGTAGGCGGTTTCCTCCTCATGGCAAAGAGGGCATTCATAGGAATAGTCCAGGTAGAACCTGAACAGGTTGGACCTGAACCCTCCATGGCCCTCACGAACTGCGTTAAGTAATAATCTAGGGAGCCGTGGCGTCTGCTGCTCCATCGCTTGACATCACCAAGCATCCGATGTACCCACCGTCCCATCTCCGTTGTCATATGTTGTTCATCTCGACCATTATGTTATTATTTTGCTGCCTCCTCTCTTCTGATAGGAAACCCCTAACATCCCTTATCCTTCTCCGTTGCTCAATTACCAGATTGATAGGAAAAAGTCCCGCCAGAACCTCTGCAGCCGCTCCTGAGACAGACCGGTATCCGGAAATGACCCGTAGACAGCAATATCTGTGATATTTCACCAGTATTCCCCTGTATTTGGCATATACTATGGCTCCCGCCCACACTTCTGTACCGTAGAGTAGTGTGGAGTGGACCACGCTTACTAGGATTTTTTTTTGGTGTTGCTTTGGTCAGTTGCAGTTAGGCAGCAAGGCGGCAACTAGCCCCATGACCCTGTCCGCCTTCTTGCTTGCCTCTACATGCAATGCGTCCTGCAATGCGTCTGCATGCAATCGCAGCCTGGTATCAATCCAGACGCCTAAATATTTTACGGCCGGCCTGGATGTGATGCGCTGTCCTTCGATGGTGATTGTCAGCCTGGGTCGCCTTTTAGCTGCTGATATCATAACCGCCTCTGTTTTCTCGGATGCCATTTGCAACAAGACTCCTTGTATCCATACTTTGATACGATCGTAGCCGTTGTGTATCTTCCCCACTGCCTCTCTTTTGGTAACTTTATCAACCAACATGATGAGTTCATACGCATACGCAGTTAGTGCAACTCCTAGGGGCAACTGCAGGTGGAAGATCCCGTGATATGCAAGGTTCCAGAAGGTTGGTCCAAAGTTATAGTTTTTTTCAAAATAAAATGCTTAACATTTTATCTAATATAACTTCTTTTTTTTGTCTTCAGTCATTTGACTGGTTTGATGCAGCTCTCCAAGATTCCCTATCTAGTGCTAGTCGTTTCATTTCAGTAAACCCTCTACATCCTACATCCCTAACAATTTGTTTTACATATTCCAAACGTGGCCTGCCTACACAATTTTTTTCTTCTACCTGTCCTTCCAATATTAAAGCGACTATCCCAGGATGCCTTAGTATGTGGCCTATAAGTTTGTCTCTTCTTTTAACTATATTTTTCCAAATGCTTCTTTCTTCATCTATTTGCGGCAATACCTCTTCATTTGTCACTTTATCCACCCATCTGATTTTTAACATTCTCCTATAGCCCCCCATTTCAAAAGCTTCTAATCTTTTCTTCTCTGATACATCTATTGTTCAAGTTTCACTTCCATATAAAACGACACTCCAAACATATACTTTCAAAAATCTTTTTCTGACTTTAAACTAATTTTTGATGTAAACAAATTATATTTCTTACTGAAGGCTCGTTTCGTTTGTGCTATTCGGCATTTGATATTGCTCCTGCTTCGTCCATCTTTACCAAATAACAAAATTCTTCTACCTCCATAATCTTTTCTCCTCCTATTTTCACAATCAGTGGTCCATCTTTGTTATTTCTACTACATTTCATTACTTTTGTTTTGTTCTTGTTTATTTTCATGCTATAGTTCTTGCGTAGGACTTCATCTATGCCGTTCTTTGTTCTTTAACATCATTAACTGCTAGTTCCATGTAAAGATTAAAAAGTAACGGAGATAGGGAACATCCTTGTCGGACTCCCTTTCTTATTACGGCTTCTTTCTTATGTTCTACAATTATTACTGTTGCTGTTTGGCTCCTGTACATGTTAGCAATTGTTCTTCTATCTCTGTATTTGAACCCTAATTTTTTTTAAATGCTGGACATTTTATTCCAGTCTACGTTATCGAATGCCTTTTCTAGGTCTATAAACGCCAAGTATGTTGGTTTGTTTTTCTTTAATCTTCCTTCTACTATTAATCTGAGGCCTAAAATTGCTTCCCTTGTCCCTATACTTTTCCTAAAACCAAATTGGTCTTCTCCTAACACTTCTTCCACGCTCCTCTCAATTCTTCTGTATAGAATTCTAGTTAAGATTTTTGATACATGACTAGTTAAACTAACTGTTCTGTATTCTTCACATTTATCTGCCCCTGCTTTCTTTGGTAGCATGACTATAACACTTTTTTTGAAGTCTGACGGAAATTCCCCTTTTTCATAAATATTACACACCAGTTTGTATAATCTATCAATCTATTCTACAGGTATTCAGTCTATTCCAGGAGCCTTTCTGCCTTTTAAATCTTTTAATGCTCTCTTAAATTCAGATCTCAGTATTGTTTCTCCCATTTCATCCTCCTCAACTTCTTCTTCTTCCTCTATAACACCATTTTCTAATTCATTTCCTCCGTATAATTCATTTCCAACCATCTATCGACTTTACCTTTCGTATTATATATTGGTGTACCATCTTTGTTTAACACATTATTAGATTTTAATTTATGTACCCCAAAATTTTCCTTAACTTTCCTGTATGCTCCGTCTATTTTACCAATGTTCATTTCTCTTTCTACTTCTGAACACATTTCTTTAATCCACTCTTCTTTCGCCAGTTTGCACTTCCTGTTTATAGCATTTCTTAGTTGCCGATAGTTCCTTTTACCTTCTTCACACTAGCATTCTTATATTTTCTACGTTCATCCATCAGCTGCAATATATCGTCTGAAACCCAACATTTTCTACCAGTTCTCTTTATTCCGCCTAAGTTTGCTTCTGCTGATTTAAGAATTTCCTTTCTAACATTCTCCCATTCTTCTTCTACACTTTCTACCTTATCTTTTTTAGTCAGACCTCTTGCGATGTCCTCCTCAAAAATCTTCTTTACCTCCTCTTCCTCAAGCTTCTCTAAATTCCACCGATTCATCTGAGACCTTTTCTTCAGGTTTTAAACCCCAATCTACATTTCATTATCACCAAATTATGGTCGCTATCAATGTCTGCTCCAGGGTAAGTTTTGCAGTCAACGAGTTGATTTCTAAATCTTTGCTTAACCATGATATAATCTATCTGATACCTTGCAGTATCGCCTGGTTTTTTCCTAGTGTATATTCTTCTATTATGATTTTTAAATTGGGTGTTGGCAATTACTAAATTATACTTCGTGCAAAACTCTATAAGTTGGTCCCTTCTTTCATTCCTTTTGCTCAGCCCGTATTCACCCACTATATTTCCATCCTTGACTTTTCCAATGCTTGCATTCCAATCTCCAACTATTATTAAATTTTCATCTCCTTTTACGTGTTTAATTGCTTCATCAATCTCTTCGTATTCACACTCTACCTCATCATCATCATGGGCGCTTATAGGCATAGAGACGTTAACAATCGTTGTCGGTTTATGTTTTGATTTTATCCTTATTACAATGATTCTATCGCTATGCGTTTTGAAATACTCTACTCTCTTCCCTATCTTCTTGTTCATTATGAAACCTACTCCTGCCTGCCCATTATTTGTAGCTGAGTTAATTATTCTAAAATCACCTGACCAAAAGTCGCCTTCCTCTTTCCACCGAATCTCACTAATTCCTACTACATCCACATTTATCCTATCCATTTCCCTTTTTAAATTTTCTAGCCTACTAACCTTTTTTAAACTTCTAACATTCCACGCTACGACTCGTAGAATGTTATTTTTTAATTTTCTGGTGACCCCTTCCTTAGTAGTCCCCACCTTGAGATCCGAACGGGGGACTAGTTTACCTCCGGAATATTTTACCAAGCAAGGCTCCTCCATCATTGCTATATGAAAATGCAGAGAGCCACATTTTCTTGGAAAAAAAGCAGCTGTAGTTTTCCATTACTTTCAGCTGGGCAGTACTAAGAGGACTGAGTGATGTTGATATGGCCGTTAAAGTCATTCTGACTCACGCCCCTAACAACTACTGAAAGAGCTGCTGCCCTCTTTCAGGAATCATTCCTTAGTCTGGCTCTCAACAGATACCTCTCCGATGATATAATCTATCTGATACCTTGCAGTATCGCCTGGCTTTTTCCAAGTGTATATTCTTCTATTATGATTTTTAAATTGGGTGTTGGCAATTACTAAATTATACTTCGTGCAAAACTCTATAAGTCGCTCCCCTCTTTCATTACTAAATAAAATATTATTTAAATACTCTTTTTATAAATATAAATTTTTATACGATCAATGCCAAAGCGATTAAAATTGATGTAAACTAAGATATTTAAATTGTCAAATTTAAAATATATAAAAGAAAAATAATATTTTTTTAAAAATCGTCTGAATTTAAATTACCCATGTTTTCGGTGGTGAAAAAAGGAGCAGATGTATTAACATACTGAGCAACTGGTTCTACACTGTCGTAGTGGTTCAATGTGGTGGCACAACAATCTGATGTCCAGTATTCTTCAGAATAAACTGAAAAATATAAATAATAATCTATTATTCTTTTTAATTTTAATTCATCATTTATTTTAGCTATTTTTAAAGTAATCAACCAATCTCTCTCTCTGACTCTCGCACTCACTCTCTCTAAATATATACATATATTTATAGTATAGTTTACAGGCGCGCGCGCACACACACACACACACACACACAAAGAAAGACAGAGAGAGAGGAGAGAGAGAGAGAGAGATTTTGTGTGTGTGTGTGTGTGTGTGTGTGCAAAATAATAATATCTGTAATAAATAATGTCTATAACGCAATTAACATCCTTCCAAGATTAACCTACTTATCAGACCTGTACTAGTATTCTTGGAAATATACATTGTAAACAATGTGGACGATAGTATAATTAAATATAATTACTTTTAAATTTAATCATCCATTAAAAGTCAGTCGATTAATCAATTATTTATAACCTGTTTGTAATTCTATTAAATCTTTTTTTGTAATGATGATTTAATTCATTAATTTATTACAAAAGCTTTTGAAATATGTGTTTGGGAATTTGGAAATGGAATTTTGTATCGTAGGATAAATACCATGCTTGTCCGTGATTCGAATCCAGGATCCCCGGATAAAAGGCCGAAACGCTACCACTCCGCCAGAGATCGGGATTTAAAGTTATAAATCTAAAATATTTAATTAAAACGTTAAATATTTATATATAAATGATCATCTTATTTAAGAAATGGCAACAATTAGCGTTACTTAAATCGACTTCCTCTTTGTTAAAAAAATTAATGTCTGTTTGTAAAATTATACATTTTTTTAAAATAAATTTTTATATTAATTTCTTTGAATTAAATTTTCTCAATTTCAAGTTACATTTTTTTATTTATTTATATAACATTTTAAAGTAATTTTTTATCGGAAAATAAATTATAATGAAGATAATATTATTTTCGGTTAAGTCATCGATTGTTGAGATTTTTATCGATTAATTAAGAAATGCTATTCTACCCTACCATGGGTTATAACATTTTACTGAATACAAAACCTATTTTGTTTCAAAATTATTACTTTAATTTGTAACAGTTAAATGATTTGTCGGACAAAAGGAATAACAAACGCGGATTAAATGTTTTTACATTAGGTAGTAAGCTTTTTTCATAGGTATAAGCGTTGTACTAACAGCGCGTATATATAGTAGTCAGGAGGAGCAGTAATTCCCGTTCATATTAAGGGACTGAACAGGCGATGTTAAATTTCTCATAACTGTTCTAAACAGATAAATAAGAAAATTTTACGTTTGCAAATTCCCAAATAGCTACTTACATTCTTCTCAATTTTGTCCAAAACCGTTCTTCTAATTAGGTACGGTGAAAGACCACGATCTACCGTAAATTTTTGTCGACGTAACTTTCTCACACAACCGTTAGCGAATTTTAATAAAAATTTTACGGGAAGGTTGTTTAGGACACGGATAACTTTTTGGATCTGGATAAGTCGGGTACTTATATAGTAAATATAATTTGCTTTTCCATACGTAAAAAGCATATCGGCCATCCTACAATTTTTTACAATTTGCCATATCTCGTAGAAAAGGAACAGTGGAAAATCCTTTAGAAATAATAATAGTCCACAGTCCGAAATAATCATAAAAATGTGTTGTTGATCTCTGTTTAAAAGATTAAGATTAACTGGAGTTTTAATTTTACAGATTTGAAAAGAAACTTATAAAACGGTTAATTTGCCTAATATATACAGTAATTTCAATAATTTAAATTAACCGTCATAAAATTAAATAACGTGATGGAAAAAAATTTGTTATGTTTTATAAGCCACCGCGTAATTTTTACATAATTTTTGCTAACCCTCAGATGCTGTTGAAAATGTTTCTACCGATAATTTGATGAAGTATAACTTTAGGCTCCTTACATACAGTAAATGTTCCTGTGTCGGACACCTAGAAGTCTGGTTACCAATTATCCGAATTCTCCGTTAAATTTAAACATACTGTACGAGTAACTCAACCTATAAATTATTGTTGTAGCAGATCTGGCGTAATTCAAGTGTAAAATTTAATAATGAAAGTTATTAAAATAATTTAAAGATAATTGTCTTCCCCGTCGACAAGTAATATTATTTACGGGCAGGGGTGCACTCATAAATTTTCCGGAACGTTTGATCTTGCATCATATCAAACCGCAAGAATACGGTCGACAGCCGCAGATGACCAGATACATGACAACGATATGAAAAATGGGCATTTCGATATTTACATCGTTTAGAAGAAAAACTTATCTTTTCATGTCACACGTTTAACTTTTTAAGTGAATTAGATTTTTAGCGACTTATTTTGTCGCTGTTTGCCCACAGACATCCAAAAGCAAGGACTGCTTTCGTGCGGTCTAATTTTTTAATTTAGATTATGCTTTTTATCGGCTCGTAATTTTTAATAATATATCAATAAAAGTAAAAGTGAAGTGAGGGTTAGGAACCAAACCGAACGTTTTTAATATCCACAAAAAAACCATTTAATTCACGAATATATGAATAACTTAACATGTAATAGTTGAAACATTACAGTACAAAATGTTTTTTTCATCGAAATAGCTTGATTTTGATACGCCCACATGTCCGTAGAGTTACTAAAACTTAGCAAATGGATCGGTATTCTCCAGCGGTTGGTTTCGCATGCCTCGTTCGGATATCTTCTGTAGACCGGTGTTTTCGAAGCCATATTTTTAGATATGGCTTTCTGTCTACTAGAGGTTAACAAAAGGTCACCGACTCGCAGCGCTTGCTCGGTATCGTAGGACATGTTTAGGCAACAGCAATGTTCTTCGTCACGCACCGTTTAAGGAAGCGATATCTTTCATTAAGATAATATCATTCATTAATATATTCATTAAGAAATAACAATGAATACTTAATTTAAAAAAAGAAAAACGTAGGCCAGACTTTAAGTTTAAACATATTTCATGTGAAAGGGCAATTTTTGTTTCTGGTAAGAAGTACCAGAACGGCGTTCCGGCACCAGCGCATCCCTGGATAAGAGTACGGTATGTATGCTTACACGGTCTTGGTTTAGTTTGAGTCCAGCTCCCCTCATTTTTTTTTAACAGGGTGTTGTCGAGTAAAAATTGCATATACTAGACAACTCATCGGCGGAAAAATCACTAGAGTGTAGAGTGGCGGGTTAGGTACTGTAGTATTCAAAGTCATTTTTCATTTGGCATTTACAAATTATCCAAACGTACACATGAATTTTAAGTCGTACTCTTAGCAAATTATTTAGAATATTAAAACAACGATTTTCTTTTTGTGACATGAAATGGAAACAGTCCTTCCAGATAACAGATTTGGTTTGCTTGGCATTTCTCCTGCCACCACACCATTCGGTCGCCCTAAAGCATAAGACCGAATGTCTGTGCCACAAACGGCTACTGAGCCACTAAAAAGTTTAACGACCAGTGTCCTAAATAGCTCCTAGAGCTAACCTAAAAGCGTGAGAGGAATAAGCGTAGTACTATACACCACTCGCTTGCGTGTCCCACCACCCACTTGTCATATATCACTAAAATGGGTAGGCGCACCCAGTTAACTAGTAAAACATATCAATAATTAATTTATCTTGACAAAGACAGTAATTCGCTGCCACGCTTAGGTCGCTGAATGCCAGCAAATACCTGCCCACCATTAAAGCGCTTGGAGCCTTAATTGGCTGGTAGTCAGCCATATATATCTCTAGATTAGATTCCCACAGCAGCGGGGTAGGAGACTTTTCCCTGATGTAAACTGCTGATGTCGGTTGAACGAAGCAACCGCATCAAGGAACTCACACACGGTCCGACAATGCGGCTCTCACCACATTGACTTGCCGCTTGTGAGCGGCCAATTTTCCCCTTCATCTCAAAGTTCCAGGGTGGCCTGAGTTCTGACCCCCCCAAGAACTGGGCAATCAAACATCATGTGTTCGTTCGACTGAAACTCCCCGCAGACGCATAGCTCATCAGCTGCCAGGTGGAACCAAAACAAATATTTGTTTAAATTTACATGGTTGGAGAGCACTCGGGATCCCGTTGCCCTTAAAAACGAACGAGAGGCATACCATCCCCTCAGATCCCGTATAAATTTATACAAGGACCTTCCCTTAGTCGTGGCGTGCCATTCTTGCTACCATGCTTCCACCGCGGGGCTGTAAAGCCTCCTCTGCAGGCGGGAGATGGGCAACTGTTCGAAATTTAGATCCGGTGCATCGAGGTCACCGTTCCGCTCTGGTACAGTCTCGGCTCAAAACCGCATCCCAAATACATCGGCCTCCTTGCCTCTTCGCAATTTCCACATGGCCTCCCGAACCTTCACCACTAAATCGATTGGGAGAGCCTTTCCCAATACAGTGGTAGCCTCGTAGGAGGTTGTTTTAAAAACACCAGTGCATACAATTAAGGCTCTTCGCTGGGCACTCCTTAAATTTTGAATAAGTGCTGCATTTCTTTCCAAACTATTCGCCCAAACGGACGCCACGTAAGAGATCATACTTTTGAAGACAGCTCGATACACCATGTACAAATGACGGCCTGACAGTCCGAAATCCTTTCCAGTAATCCTCCTAAGCTTGTGAATCAGAGAGACGGCGTCCGCCAATACTTGCCTAATGCGGTTACTAAACAGCAACTTCTCATCAAACAAAACACCTAGGTACTTATGAACTCGAACTCGACTGATTACACAGCCTTTGTACTTAATACGGGGGTTATGACTGCATGATACCCCCTTGAGAAGGGTATCATTTGGTTGGTTGCACCCTTGAGAAGCATAAACTTTGTCTTGGGCACAGAAATCCTAAATTTTGGATGTCCATCCAGCAGCGGTCATGACGGCTTCAGGCACTCGCCGATCAGCCGACTGGCCACTACCTAAGGGCCATCCATTGGCCGAGGCCGTCGTAGGACACTATCTAGCCGGTCATGATGGCCCGGCCAAATTGTTCAGCCATCAATTCCACCTCCTCCCTGTGTCCCATGCCCCATTCAAACCCTTGTAAAGCAACCTCACACTCGGGCCGCAGGCTGCGCTGATCCAGGACCGTTAGGCTATAGCGACCCAAATCTGGAGCTCTTGGACAGCCACCGTAATCGATCTCATTGGTTATAAGCCTATAATCCCTCACACTGGCCCCGGGCCCGACAGCCCAACTACTTGTACATCTAAGCAGATCGCTCGACACCAAGATGACATCGATGTAACTTTCCCTCAGTTCAGAAGAGAAAGTCGGCGGTTGTTTTGCCTCATTGAGCAAGTAGAGGTTCCTGGCTTCAACGAACTATGCGAGACTAGCGCCTCTGCGGTCATAGTCTACGACTCGGTGCGCACCCAAAATCCCCGGGTACCTGAGTACGAGACTCATCTCCCGCGTTGGTTCTTGGGCTCGGTACTCCATCCAGCGAACGCCACTGGAAATTTGCAGGTCATGTCTCATCAAAGTTTAGTCGTCGTCTCAGAAAAAGAAGCGAGTAAGAAAACCTCGCCGCAAAAAACTAATCAATTTACATTTACTGGCTAGCTTAGAAAGGTAGCTAGTAGAACTCAACAAAATCAAAAGATAGAGCCCTACACTTACGTTAAGAATGGAGACGCCGTTGCCCAGCGGAGACCACGTGGAGGTACCTCTCAGCATGACAGGAAGCTTATAAAAACTTCCCCAGGTGCTCCTGACTAGCCGAGCTCGTTCGAGAACGGGCGCGTATAGCTCGGAGTACCGGATAGAAAGGAAACAGAAAAGTAAGATAGAAAGATAGAATAGTGTGTGTGAGTTCAAGCCGTGCAAATGTATTTAGATGTATTCGCATGCATTTTTTTCGTGGTTAAGCTTGGGAATAGTGTGTTGTCAGCCACACGGATATTTTTTCCGACTAGCAGACTAGTCCGATAGGTGTGTTGTGTGTGTTTGCTAGTGCATTTTGTTCGTGTGCCATGTGGATGTTTATACCACCTTAGTCCAGGGCCAGAATCCTCTTGTAGCGTGGCAACTCTACCTGTTGTGCACTTCGAGCTATCCTGTTACCAGAGTGCCTTAGTGGTCGTGCTAAAACTAAAAACTTAAATCTAACTAAAAACTAGACTAAACCTGAAGAAGATAGGCCAGGGTTGCCCCTCAACCGCGCAGAATACCCAATTCGTTTACGAACTCGGTGAAGATCCTACACGCTCCTTAGAAAGTGTAACGGTCCCAATCCTGCCACTTCAACTTCATCTGCTCTTTAACATCTGGGAAAAATTCGTAGGTTACCCGACCGGTGGACGCGGTGTCCCATCGAGTCTTCAAGTTTCGCAGCGTTAACTCTCCCTGTTCTTTCCGAACTGAGCTCTTACCCTCACTGTTTTTAACCCTTCTATAAATTTCCGCACTTTCAACCACGAGTAAGTCAATAGGAATTACCTCCGAAAGAACTGGCAATGCCGCCGTCGAAGTTGTCTTATATGACTTACAAACAGTACTGAGAGCAAGGCGCTGGGTTCGGAGCAAATCTTCCCGAAGATTCCACTTCCTCACTCCAGCAATGTGACGCATAAGTCAGTATCGCCTTGAATAGTACACGATATATATTACCCGGCACGCACGGACGTCCAAGCCCCACTATCTATTGCACACACTTTTAAGCTTCACTAAGGAGCCGAGCGCGTTGTCACAAAGGGAGTTCACATTAAGGGAGAAGTTTGGTTAACTGGCATTTCTCCCGCCACCACCCCATTTGGTCGCCCTAGAGCATAGACCAAATGTCCGTGCCAAGAAATAGCTACTATGCCTCTAGAACGGTTTTGCGACCTCGTTTCCTATAAGATCCTAGTGAGCTACCTATCAGCGTGAGCGGATTAAGCAGGGTGCTGTACACCACCCGGTTATGTGTCCCAACCGCTCACTTGTCAAAATTAAAACTAAATCGGGGAGGCGCACCCATTGTTACAATTAAAACTATCGAATTAGTTATATAAGTTAAAGTCAGCAATTTAAGCAGCCACGCCTCGGTCGCTGCATGCCAGCTAGTACCTGTCCACCATTAATAGCGCTTGGAGCTTATCTGGCTGGTGGCCAGCCAATATCTTAAGAAAGGCTTCCAACAGCAGCACCGTAGGAATCCGTATTTCATTACACTAACCCTTAAAACTACCGATGACCGTTGAACATCGCAACCTCATCGAGGAACTCCCACAAGGTCTGACAATGCGGATCTCGCCACGCTAACTCGCCATTTGTGAGCGACCAAGTTTCCCCCCGACCTCTAAGTTCCAGGGTGGCTCGATCTATGGCCTCCCAAAGAGCGGGGCAGTCGAACGTCATGTGCACCTTTTGACTGGACCTCTCCGCAGACACACAACTCATCAGCCGCTAGGCGAAAACGAAACAGATATTGTTTTAAATTTACATGGTTGGTGAGCACCTGGGCACCGCTTCCCTTAAGAATGAATTCGAGGCATATCATCCCCTAAATCCTGTATAAACCTATACAAGGATCTTCCCTTAATCGTGGTGAGCCATTCAAGCTGCCATGTCTCCATCGCAAGGCTTCATAGCCTCTTCCGCAGACGGGAGATGGGCAACTGAACGAAATTTAGTTCCAGTGCATTGTGATCACTGTTCCGCTACGGTTCTAGCCCAGCTTGAAACCGCATCCCAAATGCCTCGGCCTCCCGACCTCTTCGCAACTTCCACATGACTGCACGAATTTTCACCACTAAATCGATTGGGAGAGCCTTTCCCAATACGGTAGTAGCCTCGTAGGAGGTTGTTTTAAATACACCAGTGCATACTATCATGGCTCTGCGCTGGGTACTCCTTAAATTTTGAAGCAGTGCTCTATTTCTTTCCAACCTATGCGCCCAAACTGGCACCGCGTATGCGATTATACTTTCGAAGACGCCTCGGTACACCATGTACATTTGGCGGCCCGACAACCCGTAATCCTTCCGAGCAATCCTTCTAAGCTTGTGAATCACTGACACGGCATCCGCCGCAACTTGCCTAATGCGGTTACTAAAAAGCAACTTGTCATCAAACAAAACACCTAGGTACTTATGAATCCTTACTCGGCTGATTATACAGCTTTTATACTTAATGTGGGGGTTTCGACCGCTTGATAATTTGGCTGCACCCTTCAGAAGCATAAACTTCGTCTTGGGCACAGAAATCTTTAAATTTTGCATGTCCATCCAGCCCTCGGCGGTTGACAAAGCCGCCTGCGCCCTATTCTCTAGCTGCGGTCGTGAATTACCACGAACTGAAAGGAGACAGTCATCGGCGAAAGCCTGGGCTGTGACTCCTTCTGGGAATGTCAACCCCAGAAATCCATCAAACACCAGGTTCCACAGCAGAGGACCGAGAACGGAACCTGCGGGCTTCCCCTGGTAACGGATTTTTCCACATCTAGGTGCGCGTACTCGAGCCGTTCGGACGTGTTTTTGTAGCTCCGCGTTATACTGTGAATTGGTTGGTTTTTACGGATTTTTGATCGGAAAAGTAGATAGGATTATAGTGGAAAGGTTACCGGACAAGTGTTTAAAATTTTGTGAGATTTGATCTACGGATTACAGTTTTATTACGATTTTTTGGTTACGAAACCATTTGTCTTTTAGAAGAATAGAAGTACTGGAAAAGTGTTTTTTGGACAGTTAAGTTTTGGTGCCAGGTTCTGGAAGTTAATAAGTTTTCAAGAGGAGGGGTTCAAGAAACGGTAGTAAAGTTTCATGAGATTTGGTGAACTGGAAAATTATTTATAAATATTTAAAATAATTTATAGGTTAAACATTGGTTATAGCTGTAAGATATACAGCTGAAAATTTTCTAAGTCGATTGGCAGGACAATACAGGACTGTCAATAGAAGTAAGCAACGACTTAGAAAATATTTCGTTGTTTGCTGTGAGACAAGTGAAAAATTTTTCTAAGTCAAACTGCTCAGTTATTAGGGAAACTTCAAACCTTAATAACTTTTGAACGGTTGCGTTTAGAACAAACTCCTTTCGGATCTAGGCGAATCACGAGTTTGTGCATCTTTTGGCGCCTCAAAAAATTCTTGCCCAATTTTGGGCCCCAAGTTTGAAAATTTTGAACCCCTCCTTGTGGGAGGGGAGCCCTCCCACATTGAGCCAATTGGGCGGAGAGCCCAAAAACACCAAAATAGTTGATATCCATCAAACCCCATGGAGAAGGGGATGGAGGTAAGTGCCTCAGGGTCTTCAAGAACCCAGGAAAAGAAAACTTGGAGGATTGCGGAGACAAAGAGCGTTAAACGGGCCAGGGCGGGCTCATCCGAGGAGGAGGATGCCCCGCTAATCCTTAAGAATATTGCATGTAGACTGGAACACTCCCTACTACAATTAGGCAAGGCCTAGGTAAATCCATCCCGGCTTTTATGAAAGCACATGAGCGGGAGTTATCTGAGATTTACAAGGAGCTTCAACTGGTAGAGGAGGAAGCGGCTGGTGTTGACACAAATACGCAGGGGACACAAACAGATAGACCCCACAGGGAGGATGATATTCTAGAACAAGACCTTATTGATGACCAACTATTAGAGAGACTGCCAAGCAGATGGTCAACCTGGGCGATGAACAGGCTTACCCAGATGACCAACTTAACGCCTGGGGAGGACAGCTGCCACTATGTTAACTTGACCAAGTTTCATGACCAGTTTCATGGCACCAAACCAGGGGCCATGATCATCCAGGACTCCACCGTGTTGGAGGATAACTGTGTTACCTCGAGGGGTACAAGGTACACGGTGGTGTTCAACACCGAAGAAGGAGAAAAGTCAGCCGCAGCGCAAGTGATTAAAGCCATGAGGAGGGTCGTCGGTAAACCCGAGGAAGTGATATTGGTCATACCGCCTGGACCGGAGGGTATATTTATAAGGAAAATAGTTATTTACCTGTCACGGGAGAAAAAATTGCCTCCAAAAATGATCCTTCCTAATTTGGGGTATCAAACACGAGACAGATTGCGATCGGCTTCTGTGCGTAGGGCCGCCCCACCGGTGACGGAGAACCGAATTCCGAGTTTTGGAAGAGGAGACCGGGAGTGATCACCTTGCGGTCTCCTTGATAATACACGTCTGTTCAGCGACCCCTGCTGTACGGTCCCGGCAAGAAGACTCACTAGCAGACAGGTGAACATAATTGTGGAGAGAGCGGCAAGCAAATTCTCCGACGGCAGAAGGTTGAATCCGGAGGTCCTCCAAGAAATAATTTCAAACGAAATTTCCAGCATACCGGAAACGGAGCATAGATACCACCCTGTGTACTGGTGGAACCAGGAGATCGCCGAACAAAGAATCATACTTAAGCGAAATAAACGAACGGCCCAAAGATTAAGAGCTAGACAGAGATCTGAGGCTCAGATTGAACAAACTATGGAGGCCTATAGGACGGCTCGGAAAACGTTGAACTACCTGATTAAGAACGCCAAGAGATCTAAGTGGAGGGAACTGTGTGGTGAGCTCGATGCTGACCCGTGGTGGCGAGCCTTCCAAATAGTAATGAAGCGATTGGGGAGGCGAGTGCCTGCGCTGAATGGGGACGAAGCGGCGCGCCAGATGTCCGTACATTTCCCACGGGAGGAAGCGATAAGAGGGGAGGCAGTCTTGTGCGAACGTGGCAGGTTCGCACAGGATGAGGTGATTGCCGCAATTAAGAAATTAAATAACAAGAAGAGTCCGGGCCCAGATGGAGTCCCGGCAGCGGTCATTAAAAGCCTGGCTAGAATAGTACCGTGGGAGATGACGGTCATTTTGAGTTATGGGCTGCAACACCGCACTTTCCCTCAATGCTGGAAGGAGGCCAGAACGGTTTTTCTTCCCAAACCGAATACAAGCCCAGGCGTTTGCGAGTACCGTCCTATCAGCCTCATAAATAATATGGGTAAGGCTGCTGAGAGGCTTCTTGCTACCAGGATCCAAGAGGAGCTGGACCTAAGCGGAAGCCTACATTTGGAGCAATATGGAATCCGTAACGGTCGTTTGACGCTGGATGCGATAAACAGAGTGGTTAGCTGGGCGGCGGAGGTACGAAGCAGTACTTGGAGGACCAGAAGGATCCCATTGATGGTCCAGTTAAACATCAAAAATGCGTTTGGCTTGGTACCGTGGACGGCCATTGTAGCGGCGCTCAGAGAAATGAATGTTAGTGACCACTTGCTAAACCAGGTTGACTGCTAACTGTCTGAAAGATGGACGGAGGTTCGCACTTTGGAGGGAATGGTGAGATTTCCGGTCTTCGGTGGAGTTCCGCAGGGGTTTGTTTTAGGCCCCTTGCTATGGAACATCTTTTACGACCGGGTGCTACGTTTGCCTTATCCGGAAGGAGTCAGCGTAGTCACTTACGCTGACGATATTGCACTATTGGTGGAAGATAAGGAAATTGGTGATGCAGAGGATAAAGCAAATCGCTACCTCCAACTCATAGACAACTGGCTAATAAACAACAACATGGAGGTGTCCCCGGCAAAAAGCAAGTGTATCCTCTTCACGGGTAGGAGAAGACTGCGCGGCGTTCGGGTCACGACCCATGAAGAGGTTATAACTGAGGTCAAGGATACAAAATACCTAGGGGTGACAATAAATAAAAATCTCAAGTTTGGTGGGCACATAGAAAATGTGTGCAAAAAAGTAGGACCCCGACGGGGAGTCTTATTCTTTAAGACTTTGGGGGCTGGGGTCCCCACGGGCCTAGCCTCTGCAGCTTTTCTTCCCACTATATAGTGAGCTGCAGAACACTTTACATCATACACATATACTACACCAAGAACACTACATAAATTACAACATAAACACTTACACAATTACACAACAACATCCTACACTGATATTTCTTACATTAACACTCAGTGGTGTTGCGACATCTTACGAAACGCAACCGTAACCCAAGGTGGGAACAAATCGTGCCGATGGGTGAATGGCTCTACGTAGTGAGTCTCGAACGATGTCCTCTGGGCACCAGGGCGAACCCAGTTGTACTTAGCTCTAGCTCCAGTACGCGTGCGCTCTGCTGGAGTGGTCCATTTTTCGCCGGTACTCGTGGGACCAAAATTTCTGTTCCTATATTAAATTCCAAGATGGTTGGTGGTCCATCTGAAAAAACCACCAAATAAAGTCTTGTGAAGAGACCTCGATCAGCTCTGTCTGACGAGGATAAAAGTCCTATCGAAGAGAACTGCAAATCTTTAACTTGAACTCTAAAAATATTCGATTCGTTGTTCTCCGAAATAGTCAGGAAGGTGTCTCCCTCCAAAAGGTTTCACTTTTCCTAATAAACAAAACTGTAACAGGTGCAAGTGGCTCCCCGAAGAACATTAGGAAATTACGCGACGGATCGATTCTGGTCGAAACATTCAACGACGAACAGAGTCGATCTATCTTACGTCTCCGTAATATGGGTGGTATAAATATAAGTGCAGAAAGCCACAAAACTTTAAATACGAGCCGGGGTGTAATTTTTTGTCGAGACCTCTTAGATATACATATCACTGAAATAGTTGACGAGCTTTGCCACCAAGATGTTGTTGAAGTGAAACGTATTACGAAACGGCAGAACGGAACAGAAGAACCGACACGACACCGTCTCTTATACTAACTTTCAATCTCCCTGTTCCACCAGAAAAGATTAAAGTGGGTTACCTCTCGGTTCGGGTACGACCATTCATACCCAACCCACGGCGATGTTTCAGATGCCAAGGTTTTGGTCACACTACAACATCTTGTACGAAAACTGAGATCTGTGCTCGATGTGCTAAAGAAGGTCACAATGACACTAACTGCGAAGAAAGTGAAAAATGCGCAAACTGCAGTGGTCCACATACAGCCCGCTCCCGAGATTGCCCAATCTTTAAAGAAGAAAAGGTAATTCTCAAAATCTGTACGGAGCAAAAGCTATCTTTCCCGGCCGCACGAAGAGAATACAAAAAGTTAAATAATTCACGGTACCTGGTTAAACCAGATGTATCTTTTGCTACCGCTACATCGAAACAAACTCTTACAAACGTTAATAATCAGCAGTGCGGATCCTGCAATGAACTTAAAAAACTTGTTCAGATGCTTTCTGATCAAGTAGCTTCACTTACAGTCACTATCTCAGAGCTGACAAACATGTATAAAACGTCATTCGTCGCAGTTAGTGAGTCCAACAGTGTGATACACACGAAAGTTCCTGCTCCCAAAGTCGTACCGGCATGAGTAGCGACTATCACAGCTGGCAGTAAGCCACCTAATAAGCTCCCCGTAAAGGGAATCCACATAACCACCACCTCTGGGATGTTAACTGTAGCATCCCATTCAAATAAATCTCCTCCACCATCACCTCATTTACTGGAGGATATGGTTGAAGAACCACCCGACCCTAGGGCATCGGATTTCTTTAAAATAAAAAATACAAAAAAGAAAAACCGAATCACGTACAACTAATTTTTATATAATTTCCGAAATTTAATTTTTTTATTTATTTTTTACACTTATGAACACTATTCAGCGGAATGTTAGAGGTATTTGGTCGCGCATTGAAGATATTAGAGTACTAGCGCACCCACATGATCCACTAATCATGTGTTTCCAAGAAACTCACCTTCTACAACATGACACAATTACACTCAGAGGATACTTCTGTGAGAGATACGACTGCCTAGTAGATAGTAGGGAGAGTGGTGGAGTAGCGATTTTCATGAAGAATGGGGTGTCAGCTACAAGAATTCAACTAACCACTGTCATTCCTGCTATTGGAGTAAAGGTCTCTATTCCCTTCAAATTGCATATCTGCAATCTGTATCTCTCACCGAACACTGAGTTCAGTGCTTTAGATGTCTCAAATCTCCTCACGCAAATACCATCTCCATCGTTAATAGTAGGAGACTTCAATGCCCATCATATTTCCTGGGGCTCAACCTTCTGCTCCACTCGAGGAAATATGATAAACAGATTGAGACAAGACTTTGACCTTTGCCTACAGAATAATGGGTCACACACATTCATGTCCTTATCAACTGGTACTGTATCTAACCTTGATCTATTCCATATGCTAACCGAATGTGCTCCCTCATTTAATTGGTCAGTTTGTGATGACTTTCACGGCAGTGATCATAGACCAATTATTATTAGTTTCGGTGTAGACTGCGAGATTAAAAGATGGCCACGGAGATGGATTGTTGAAAAGGCAGATTGGAACGGATAACATAAAGCATTCCAATCTCAGTATGACGATGGAGCGAACATCCTCGACCAATATTCTTCTTTTACGTCCATGATACTTGAGAATGCCAACAGATATATCCCACAAACATCGGGTAATCCTAGAAGTTCTTTCGTTCCATGGTGGAACGATGATTGCAAATATGCTATTAGGAATCGACGGCAGGCACTACGCAAATTTAATCGTAGGCCTACAACAGAACATCTAAATTTATACCGCAGGGCTAGAGCGGTGTGCCGTCGAGTATTCTTGGACGCTAAGAGGAATTCATGGACGAAATACGTGAGCACTATCTCACGCACTACTCCCAAGTCTACTGTATGGAAGAAAATTCGAGCAATTTTCGGATCACCGAAACAATCTATTCTCGGTCTTATCGATGAAGGAGAACTCCTTTTATCACCCTCGGAAGTGGCAAATAGTGGCCGGTGTGGCTGGTTTTGGGGGTGCGTGCGCTCCTTGAGCTGGTTGCACCGGTTTGTGGCAATTTCTGTCGGCGGGAGTGGGGAACGGCATAGCCGGGCTTTGCCCTCGTCGGCGGGAATTACAGGCAGGCAAGAAAATATCTAGTACCGGGGCGGATGACCTCCTCTGCCGGGTGTAAAACCGGTGGGCGGGAAGACCGCCTTAGAGTCAAAAGACACGTCCCTGGGCCGAGTATACTTAATTAGATGTCCGGCCCAGGGATGTAGGGGAAAAAAAAGTTCACTTCTGCTGATTTAAGAATTTCCTTTTTAACAATCTCCCATTCTTCTTCTACATTTTCTACCTTATCTTTTCTACTCAGACCTCTGGCTATGTCCTCCTCAAAAATCTTCTTTACCTCTTCTTCGAGCTTCCCTAAATTCCACCGATTCATCTGACACCTTTTCTTCAGGTTTTTAAACCCCAATCTACATTTCATTATCACAAAATTATGTCGCTATCAATGTCTGCTCCAGGGTAAGTTTTGCAGTCAACGAGTTGATTTCTAAATCTTTGCTTAACCATGATATAATCTATCTGATAACTTGCAGTATCGCCTGGCTTTTTCCAAGTGTATTTCTTTTATTATGATTTTTAAATTGGGTGTTGGCAATTACTAAATTATACTTCGTGCAAAACTCTATAAGTCTGTCCCCTCTTTCATTCCTTTTGCCCAGCCCATATTCACCCACTATATTTCCTTCCTTGCTTTTTCCAATGCTTGCATTCCAATTTCCAACTATTATTAAATTTTCATCTCCTTTTACGTGTTTAATTGCTTCATCAATCTCTTCGTATACACACTCTACCTCATCATCATCATGGGCGCTTGTAGGCATATAGACGTTAACAATCGTTGTCGGTTTAGGTTTTGATTTTATCCTTATTACAATGATTCTATCGCTATGCGTTTTGAAATACTCTACTCTCTTCCCTATCTTCTTGTTCATTATGAAACCTACTCCTGCCTACCCATTATTTGAAGCTGAGTTAATTATTCTAAAATCACCTGACCAAAAGTCGCCTTTCTTTTCCCACTGAACCTTACTAATTCCTATTACATCCACATTTATCCTATCCATTTCCCTTTTTAAATTTTCTAGCCTACCAACCTTTTTTAAACTTCTAACATTCCACGCTCCGACTCGTAGAATGTTATTTTTTAATTTTCTTGTGGCCCCTTCCTTAGTAGTCTCCACCCGGAGATCCGAACGGGGGACTAGTTTACCTCCGGAATATTTTACCAAGGAAGGCGCCTCCATCATTGCTATATGAAAATGCAGAGATCCACATTATCTTGGAAAACCAGCAGCTGTAGTTTTCCATTGCTTTCAGCTGCGCAGTACTCAGAGGACTGAGTGATGTTGATATGGCCGTTTAAGTCGTCCTGACTTACGCCCCTAACAACTACTGAAGGAGCTGCTGCCCTATTTCAGAAATCATTCCTTAGTCTGGCTCTCAACAGATACCTCTCCGATATGGTTGCACCTTCGGTCCAGCTACTCTGTATCACTGAGCACCCAAGCCCCCTCACCAACGGCAAGGTCTCATGATTCATAGAGGAGAGCTTTCTTACTAGGCAAGGTGAAAACTGCTTTCTTCACCTGGTCCAAACTCCAATCCCCTGAACAGGGTCAGAGCAGCGGCCTATGTCCTGAACCACCCCTCTAAGTTCGCGATGGAAATTCACATCTGTGAGCTCTTCATCCGCTGACAGCAAGGCTCGAAGCGCGTAGCATGTGGTGCTACTCGCGTCAGCTTGAGATTCATCACCCGTACGAAGGGTTGTATATATATCCGCGTTGGCTTTTTTGCCCATTACGATTTTATAAACCGCACCCCATGGATCTCCCCTGTTATCCGCTAAGAACGTGTGCCAAGCTGCAAGTCTCTTCATGTACGCCGTATTCACGAGACGGCGCCTGGTTTATTTATATGCCTCTTGCAGGACAGCCCGGCTTTCAGGGTTCCTACACCGCTGGTACTGTTTGCGGTCCTTATACATAATCCGCCGTAATCTATCGAAATCGTTAGACCACCAGGCAAAAGACTTTACAGTCTCTTGCGCGCAGCATCGAGGCCTCTGCTACCTCTATCAGCTTTTGCTGAATCCGCGTCACCGAGTTCGGGAGAATACCGCCCTCTTCCCAATTAGTGGCTTGTAGAATTTTCATCAAACTTCCTCCAATCCGCTTATCGAGTGAGAAGTTTTCCCTCCACAGCGAGAGTGACTCTCACACCAGGTCCCAGATAAAATTGAAACACGATCATCCGATGATCGCTAAACTGTTTAGGATGTATCCTCCAGTTATTAATTTTGCCCAGCGCAAGCCTATTACACAAAGTTACATCTATGTTTGCACTCCCTCGCAGATTATGAAAAGTACGAAACCTGGAAGGCTGATTCAGCACATTGGGACCCGACTCAATGATTACTTCTTCATATGCCTTAACTTTGTCAGTAACTCTCTCGCCGAATCAAAGCGCTGATTTCGCGTTAAAGTCGCCTCCGATAACAAGGTTCGCATTTTCGTACGTACGGGCAATTCGCCGCAGCACGTCAATGTATCTCCCTTACGAGTCACGGTACTGACAATACAAATTGAAAACAAAGATGCTTTCCCTACCAATTTTGATCTCACTACATGCATAGTGTGCAGTCGTAAACTGTGACACCAAAACTGCTCCTAGACCCGGGTTCGCCCCATACGTGGCAGCCCATACGTGGTCAGCTCCACTCGTATTTATGATTTTAGTTCCTCGCTGCCTTGGAACCTGGTACGTATACAATAGAGCTCTTGAATTAAAACAACATCTAGCTTTAATTTCTCCGTGATTTTAACGCAGTTGTCCAGGGAACTCCTGGAACGGACTACGTTTATCTGACCTTCTTCAGCCTATTTATAGGAGGTGCGGTGCAACTCCCTGGTGTATACTCTCTTTCGCACCGGGCAGGCCACGCTAATGGTGGCGTGCTTTATGTCCTCACCTGACTTGCCGGCCCTTGTACAATTAAGGCAGGTTAATTGACTCTCCTTTGTATCAGAACAGTACCACATCTTGTGACCCTCCTTACCGCAGGTACGGCAAAGAGGCTCACTCGAGCATCGCTTAGCCAAGTGACCAAAGGCAAAGCACTTAAAACAGTGCAACGGGGCCACATGGTCGTCGATCCTGCAACAACCAAAACCGATGAATCATCGATCTCGACTACGCAGGAGATCACACATACGGGGTGAGCATTCCAGCTCTACAGTGTACGCATCACGCGCACGACTAAGGCGACGATTTTTCTTGGAGAACTCTTTCGCAAGGTCTTCCTCCGTAATTCACGACATACCCTGTGCGTTCTGCATTGGTAAGGCAACCGGCAAGTCCTTCTTCCCTATATCCGATGGCACGTCAGAAATCAGTACCCTCGGACCTTTCTTCACGGGGACCTTAACTTTAATGTCAGCCTTAGCCCACTCCTGGTTGAGGACAAGACTCAATTGAGTCTTGTCCACCACCAGAGATGCGCTTGACACGCCTTACCTGAAGCGTGTCCACAACCGGCCGCAGTACTTCCTTGGCCTTCTGTTCGAGGTCGGTGGTTGTCATCTGGTTTCCCTCCTCGGGAAAGAAGCACAGCCAGGCTAGCTCGTAGAGGTCTCTTCTGGACAACAGAAGGAACACCCTTGTTGGCTCTAATGATCGGTGGCGCCTTCTGGCGACTTCAGCGAAGGAGGGCACGTTTGCCTCCCTTCTAACAGTATTCATTTCTTTCTGCATCCTCCCCTGAATAAACGAAGCACTAACCGAAGTGACTTCAGCCACTACTGCTTCCTTGAGCTCTGCGAACAGAGTTCAAACGCCACCTACCACCTCTTTTGAGGTTTATTGCAGGCCAGTCACCTAGCCCATCAACCTGGTCTGTTTAATTCGTTATCCTCAAACAGGCAGCGGATACCACGCAAGGCACCATCGACCTTTTCCATTTTATCCTTACTGACCTTTCGCGCCTTATCATTCTCCAATGCACTGAGCACATCGGAGCAAAGTCGCTCCAGCTTCTTTCGCTCTACTAGTAGGAGAGGCTCGCAATTCTGCGACAAGGTACCGGATACCGTCCCACCTGCCGCCGAACCATGCCTCTCATCTACCAGCCTCGCCAGGGAAACCGCACAAGCACTTGTTGACATCGTGTAGTAGAAATTTAAATAAGAAATAGGCAAAGATAAAAGTTTGGTCGCAAGCCGAACAAACAGAAAATCCTTACCGACACTCCTTGCATTGGGCGACTCTCTTCCCGCCCCACTGCCCATACAGCACAAAGCGCCAGGGGTGCCCCCGTGCATAGTACCCCTCATAGTGCCGGAACTCCTTCCAAGCACACACCGACGAGACCCACTTCAACGCTGATGAAGCCGTCTGTACACACAGAGAATTCCTCGGGTTCGCCAGCACTAGCGGACTCAGATCTCTTACCTATCACCGGGTGGCGACCAAGATAGCATATTTTTCAAATCTCGTCAGCAGGTAACTTTTCCGAAGGTGAAAAGCCAGAACTATTTTAGTGGTAGCAGGTTTCCCTGCCACCACGCAACACCACACCGAGTTACTAAAAGAGGCTGCAGTCCCAGCGTTCACCGCTGACCACTGTCCCATTTTCAGGTGGTAGCAGCGAGATGTGCCCCTACTGCGACACACTACACACGAGTGTGCAGACCGACTCACCGACACAACCCGGGACCCCGAGTTTACGGCCAAGGTCCGCCAGGACGGATGCTAACCCCGCAATTACCGCGTGTGCTTGGTCACCTTAGAGCACTACCTCCCCGCAATTTAAGACCGCATCCACCCCCTTGGGGGCCTCTGGGGTCAGTGATTGGTAAACCCCAGGCAGAAGACTTGGCGTTAGCGTCTAGAGCAACCAGCACTCTGATGCCTGGGAGACCGTCCACAATGCTCCCCAACTTCGCCAACAAGTCATCGATACTCCATCCATGCTGGAAGTATCTCGATACCAGTACGACATTGAGCGTACCCCTCGAACAACGATGAACCGCTCATCAGAACTGGGACATCCAGAAGATACCCAACGAGAACGAGCCGAACACGATCACAGAGAGCGGCCGTCTCCCACGAGGTTGAATAACATCAACCCCGTAGAAGCTGACCACACTATCTCCGACCGTGTAAGACTCCTGAACCAAGAGAACCTCGAGGTCGTACTCCTCAAGGATCCTAATGGCTTCATTGGTGGCTACCCGGGAATAATGCAGGTTTAACTGCCCCAGGCGCAAGCGTTCAACAAGGTGACGACCGTCCTTGAAAGCTTCCCCAAATTCAGGCGTCGCCATACGCCGTATTCTTTATGATCTTCGCCCGGGATACGTTATACAATCTGCATTGTTTGCCATCGACCCGGTGTTCGGCATCAAAGCCTTTCACAAAGGCACAGGGAGCGCCACTTTGCAGACGCGGTCTTATTAGGGCAGTTAACTGCCCTATGTCCAGCAAGGGCGCAATGACCACACATCTCCGACTGTGCTCTACAGCGGAGAGAAGTGTGACCAAAAACCTCGATATTTGAAGCACCGGGGTACTTTTGTATGGTTGACAACCTGCAAGAGGTCCACTCAAGGAACAGCCGACCACCGGCCACCAATACCTGCCGTTTCTTTGGTAAGGTCTCAATTATCCAGCGGCTCTTCGGGGCCTTTTTCCACCCCAACTGTCGGACCACCCTGGTCCCCTTGACAAGTAAGTCCTCGGCAGCCATATCCAACACAGGAGTTTGGCTAAGTGTAGCCCTGAGGATTTCGGGCTGCTTTACAATCGTTGCCTTTGGCAAATCGTAGACTAATATTTGCGGACTCCGATAGGCCGGCCACTGAGCCTTCAGCCCGTTCTTCCTAAGAACGTCGGTCTCTAGCAGCCGCTTCGCCTGCTGCTCATTAACAACCACTAAGACGACTTCATGGTCCCTTGTTTCTGTGACTTGGAAATCGGTTAACTTTCCTTCCGAGGGTCCAGGAACTTCTTCAGGGTCAGCTCCGTCATCGCAGATGAAGCCCCCAGACGAGGCGTCACATAGACCAACTTGACGATGGCCCGCTTAATTTTGATAGCCTGCGCCTGGACTGGTGGCGGGGGACTAACCCGCTTAGGTCCCGGCGCGGCTGTTACCGCAGAAGATTTTTTTACCTTCTCCTCCACCCTTTTCAGAGAAGTGTGGATCTCGCCAAGGACCCTCCCCGTTTCCGGTTTGAAGTCTTCAACTCCTTTCACCACCTGTTCCACCTTGCCCAACAGTCGAGGAACGACTGAATCAAGGGCTTGGTTTGTGCGCTTGAGATTTTCGTTTTTCAACGCCAGTTCAACCATCAAGGAACATTCCGGAAGGTACGAGTCGACCTTCCAGGTTAATTGATAATACGTTTTTTCGGTGCAGATTTACATTAAGAATTGTTACAGATTTAATCCACTGAAAATTCATAGTAACAGAGAATGAACTAGTATACAATATCAAATAATTTTATACAAATAAATTTGTTTTTACTCGCTTATAAAAATGAAAAATAAAGTCTGTATGTTCCCAGTAATTTCTTCTAAGTTGCAGATTAAAAGAATTATACGTAAATTTATATACACAAAATTTTGTGAAATACGAGTACATCGGATAGCACCGATAAATTTAATGATTTCTCAGGTTGTTCTCGAAACGCTGAAAAATGGTTGTAGGTGTGGAAAAATAATGTTATGGATAAAAGTTGAATGCAACAAAATTTCTAACAGTAAAGATGATAGTAATATCATACATACATCAGTTTTCAGCAATTTGTGCTCGAAAGGGTGTTAAAAATCAGCATTATTTTCTACTTACGTATTTGTTAACCGTTGAAGACACACATATGATGTAGACTATAAGAAGATTCTATTATTTAAAACTTTGCCTCGATCGACTTTTCAGTAATTCTAACCGTTTTGCAACGTTTCGGTAAAAGAACTTCTTTCGGTATTTTAACTTATTTCTTCTAAATTTGTTATATCTATTTATGTGTAATATTTTTGGGTTGTAATCATAAAATAATTCCAGTAATGCGACTAAACCAAAGCCTAATGTAAATAGGTCCAGAAATAATATTTGCGGAATGAAATATAAATAGCCGATCGAGAACAAGGTAAAATGTATTTAAGATGAAAGTACAAGAGATGACCGACGTGTCACACAGTTTAACAGCTACACACTGCATTCGACCGTTCTTCTACTAACAGCATTACTAATGATGAATGCCTCGCCGATGTACTATTTACCGTCTTTGAATTATGTGAACGTATCGATTCACTGGTGGAATTCTTAATAAAATTATGATATTTCATTGATATAACATAAAGTTCGTATTACTTGTAAATTCTTAATTGTGATTGTACAAAAGAATAGTAGAATCTTTTTTCTGAAAAAGAAAACAAATTAAACAATGATTAAACTGCGGTCCACTTTGTTCACATTTTGTGGACGCTCTTCCATCACTTACTACAGACATGTATTTCGGACGACTCTTTAAATCGAATAACATTAAGAATGAAAATAAAATTGCGTAACAGCAATTTCTCATAGATAATCCACTGACACGATAAATAGAAATCGTTTCGATATTTACTTCACACTCAAACGAACTGAGAAATTGAATTTTTACTGACGATACAAAGTAGTTTCTACGGTTACCCGGCTTATTTCATCGATCAAAATAATCATTATTACCATTTCTACTGTATAATTCATAAATTTAAATCAGTTTAACACCCTAATTCAGTTTTAAATAGATCCTAAATACAAAATTAAATCAAAGAAATATTTTGTGATTGGTTAATGACGAATAAAATATTGATGATTATAGTAGACTACACACACACACACACACACACACACACACACACACACACACACACACACACACACACACACACACACACACACACACACGCACACACACACACACACACACACACACACACACACACACACACAACAAAAATAACTGTGCTAAATGGGTTATTGAAGTAAATTAAAAACAAGAAAACGCCCAAAAATCTTTTACAATTTTTTTATTGATAAAATTGGTCAATTCGTTTGTTGAACAGTCATTATTGTAGGTACTAAAGAAACTAACTAATTAAAGAATAATTAAAAAAAAATATATTTTTAGTAGGTAAACGTTAGTTAATGAAATAAATGATAATATTTTTTTCAAAATAAAAGTAAAAAACACATCCAGCGATTTTAGTTTTATACAATCGTAATCGAAAGTTGAAAATTAGCTTAGGAAAATTTATCGGATAAAAAATTAATACGTTTATTGGATACGACCAAAAATTGATCACAAGAAAGATATAGATAACCCGAACCTCAAACCGCACAAATAGATATTTCCTCTCAAAAATAAAAAAAATAAAAGGATGGGGGTATCAGTTTAATATTTATATGCAAGAAAACGTTAGAAACCGAATAGTAACAAATTAAACATTTCAAAACCTATTAGAGATTAATCTCTTATCGCTTTTCAGCAACGAAGATATGTATTTTTTTGATAAAATAAGTTTCTCGCCTAATTAATGTTTGTTTATTACGGCCCTTTTCTTAAACTATCATTTCTAATATATTAATTTTGAAACTGCTTTCTAGGCAACGTTAAGATTCAGCCGATTTCTCTCATCTCTATTTATAATGAGCCAAATGCTCCTTTATTTTAGTTTCAGTCTATCTTTTAGTTTTCCTTACATATTTTAAATGATTCTTTAGGAAACAAATTATAAATTTCAGCCATTATGACGGGCTCGGTTTTATTCTTAGCGTTTAAGAAGATAAAGAGGCCAATTTTATAGGCGTAGCCATATTAACGTTAAAGTTGCAATTTTTAAAAATAATGTTGCTTGGTAATTTTTTCTTAATAAAAATATTTTTTAAGCATTTTCCTGTTCTGCATATAAGTACATTTTTAAAAAAATATATAAGTGAAAATACTAACCGGTATTTGTTTCTGAAATGGTACAAGTAAAACTGACATTGTTAATCTGAAACAATACAAATTTAATATCACAAAAAAAGTTAAGAGGTAATAAATAGTAGGAATAAATATTTTGAAAGTAAATTTCTAAAAGAAAGATTTAATATTCTTAGCTGATGTTCATCCATTTATATATATAGAGAGATGTTCAGTGACGAAGTTGATAATGAAACGAGACGATGCAAACAGACGTTAAAATATGCGGTAATAAGATTATATATTGCTACCGTCACTATAGGAATCAAACTCTGATGACCTCTTTAAAAACCTTAATCAATATTTTTAATGATGTGTAAACTACGATGAGTGCAAGACGATACCAGGTTAGAAGGTTGCCGCTTTATTCTTGGTTGCTTATTATACTCTTTCGTTTATTATAAATTTGTAAAAATGAAATGGAATCTCAAATACTATATAGAATCAAATACAGTACTAAGACTCAATTTTTTATTAATATTTTGTAAATTTAATCTGAATATGTAACTAGTTCGATGGCATTAATAATTACAAAACAAAAACTAGCTAGCTACCTCTTTTGCATTTCGTGTCTCAATATAACGGTTAAAATAATACAAGTAGGGAGAAAAAGCTGCAATAAATTACATAACATTTTAAGAACGGACAGTATCGATATAATAATGGGAGATTGATTTACTTGGCATTTCTCCTGCCACAATCCCATTTGGTCGACCAAATATCTGTACCACAAACGGCTACTGAGCCTCAAACAGTTTAGCGACCAGTATCCTAAACAGCTCCTAGAGCTCACCTAACAGCGTGAGCGGACTAAGCGCGGTGCCATAAACCACCGGCTTACGGGTCCCTTACAGCTCACTTGTCATATATTTGCTAAAATGGGAAGGCGCACACCGTCAACTACTAAAAATATATATGACATCAATAAATTAAAATTTATTTCATCGAGACAGCAATTCGCAGCCACGCCTAGGTCGCTGAATGTCAGCAAGTACCTGTCCACCACATTAAAGAACTGGGAGCCTTAATTGGCTGGTAGTCAGCCATGTATATCTCTAGATTAGATTCCCACAGCAGCGGGACAAAGCAATCGCATCAAGAAACTGCAACAAGGTCCGACAATGCGGCTCTCGCCACATTGACTCGACGCTTGTGAGTGGCCAATTTTCCCCTTGACCTCCAAGTTTCTGAAGCATTGCTCAGCTGCGAATGCGAGGTTAAAGATAACTTTCTTAGTTCCCTTTCTTATCACCATAGACGTAGTGGGGGTAACCCCCTCCACGTTTTCTTCTACAAATCCATCATAGTCATAGTCTATTTATTTGTATTTATTCTATTTATTTATACATGTAAGCAATGAGAAAAAGTAATGGATAACGTTGCTAATACGAGTTTATCATTACCTAAACTAACGTTAAATGATAATATTGACAAAACCATAGTGAATGTTACATCGTCATCATTACCTTCAACGACGGTAGCAGTGTTACAAATAGTGAACGCTACTAATACCAATATCTCATTACCTAACATAACGTTACATGTACATAATGATGATGATGATGGTGATGACTATGATGAATTTGTAGAAGAAAAGGTGGGGATGGTTACCCCCACCACGTCTACCGTGATATAATAAAGGGGACTAAGAAAGTTATCTATAACCTCGCATTCGCAGTTCAGCAACGGTCATGGAAGAAGTTATTGATTATCACGGCTTCCTCGGCAACCGAGGTGAGTTTATAGTTAAAGAACTCGCTGTTGTCAATGACAGCGGATGCTACGTGATAATACATTTTCGTTCACCTTACCCGCGCGCTGAACTGAACCCGAAATACAGGCGGATGGCCACTTGGTTAGAAAGAAACTATCACAAAACAGATATCAATTAATTGTTGTAATCTTTGTGTCCATCATTTATATTTAGTTCCTGGGTGTAAATTTACTACTTTATTTGTAATAATACAAAGTTAGAGTATAGTGTGTGTATATGTTGCGTAATGCTACTGTCAATCGCGGGAATCTTTTAACACACACACACACACACACACACCTAGATATTTTATTTTTTATATACAGGCATCATGTAAACAATGTCTTAATGCTGAATGAATGTTTACGCGATATATATTTTTTTTTCTTCCCCTACTTCCCCAGGCCGGTTATCCAATTAAATATACGCAGCCCGAGGGAGTGCGCTTTTACTCTAAGGGGGCCTCCCCACCCACTGGCTATATGTCCGACACGGCAGTTCGGCCCCCCCGGTCGGATCTTTTTTTTTAATTTTTGTTGCCTGCCTCAAATTCCTAAGGCCAGAACCAAGTCCGGCTATGCCGTCCTCAGCCCCAGCCCCAGCAACCAGGTCTCGGTCTTTTTGATTTGCCTGTCTCTAACCCCGCGGAAGGCAGGCCAGGCCCGACTATGTCATTCCCGTCCACCAACTGCGAGGCCGGGACTCGGTCTTTAATTTATTGCCCAATCATCGATGATAAAAACTCCTCCTTCTTCCTTCATCGTCCTTAACTTTAATAACTTGGGTGACAAAGGATTCAAAATTGTGCCAGTTGTTCTCATTGGCCGTCAGGAACGGTGATATATCTTCAACAGTCAAACCTTGTATGTCGTAACGCAGTCTCAGGGCCATCCACCTAGGACATATGAATAGGGTGTGTTCTACAGTGTCCTCCTCGACACAGAACATACATCTCGAGGAGTCCCGGCGTCCAAAAGGATGTAAATATTTCTCAAAGTTACCGTGACTTGTGTGGTGTAAAAACTCATCTCACCGTGTTTTCTGTTGATCCATCGGCGAATGTCAGGTATCATTTTCCTTGCCCATGAAGCAGTTGCGCATCTATTCCATCTCTCCTGCCACTTATCCAGTATGACTTCTGTGGCTTCACGCTTCCCCATCCCGTGGAAGTGCAACCAGCGTTCCATCACCAGGAGTTCTATTGGTGGAGTTGCAGCCATCACACACGCGGCCTCGTATGAAATTGTGCGATATGCGTTTATTACGCCAATTAGCATTCTTCTGTGTACGCTCTGGAGGCGTTTGACGTTCCTGTTGATATGCATGGCATTGTGTTAGATCGGGGCGGCATAGAGAAGTAACGCTACTGTCGATCGTGGAAATCTTTTAACACACACACACACATACACACACACCTAGATATTTTATTTTTTATATACAGGCATCATGCAAACAATGTCTTAATGCTGAATGAATGTTTCGCGATATATTAGTGGAAGTTTACAAACACACACAGAGAGAGAGAAAGTGAGAGGGGGTGAGAGTTTTGCATTACGATAATTTAGCACATTCCTATGTTTGTGATTAGTGTTATTTTTATGTAGGCACGTGTCTGAAGCGGTGGTGGTGGTAGCAGTACAGACGGTGGTAGCGGTGGTGTGTGTGTGTACAGACTGATATGACGTTAAAATTCACAATTCATCGCTCATGTAGAACATTTTTCACTCAGTACTTCAGGGAGCCACTTAAGTCGATTGGTTTAAGACGTCAATCAGTCGCGTTCTGTCATCACCGGTTCGAGTCCTAGGCGACCAAGTTTTTTTCACTTTAAATATTATTTATTTATTTAATTCAAGCCGACCGCTACACAACAGCTAATCCTCAGCGGTACCAACCTTTGAATTAATTATTATAAATAATATTCAAAGCAAATATATTACTCAAGTTGGTATCACTGCGGAATTAAAAATATCCTGCTAAGGGAAAAGGGAAATTCCCACAAGCAAGGAGTACTATTGACGCCGTACTCCTATTTCTCAACTACTTTTAAACTAAAAAAATCGAACAGTATCAGTACAGCTCATCAGAATGCCACCTACTTAAAAGTATTTTTTGATCATTGACTTTTAAAATAAATAACAATGAAGTGTGGGTTTAGGAAGATGACAGTACGGTACTATATATAACGCAAGAATATCTACGGATTCTTGACGAAAAAAGTTTGACTGTCGATTATTCTGAACGGAAACGTTAATCAGTTATCAAAATCTTTATATTTAAGTAAGAGTGATTTGATTTAATTTTTTAAGTGATTTTATTTTTTATTTTTAAAAAGAAAGATTTAATGAAAAGAAATCATAAACTGAAGAATTGAAAAACATTACTGAACAAATCAAAAACTTAAATATCTGCGTTCTGCAATGCGTTTCATAATTTAAACAATTACAATGAAAAAGATAATATTTATGATTTTTTTTTTTTTCTTTTTAAGTAAGAGAGATGTACAAAACCTCATTAATTTAACTTTCTTATACTCCTAACTCGATCTATTATTTATACAAACTGTTCGAAAATTATCCTATTCGCGTGTCCCATTTCTATATTTTTCTATTTTAATTTTTAAAGCTTTAATGTCTTAAATATTAAAAGTAAAAATATATCAGAAGAGAATTATCCTATTTATAATCGCTAACTTCAAGACGTCACATTTTGGACAAATCCGCCGATTGTGCGACCCGGTTCCCAAAAACATATCTTGCCCGCAAACACGTTCCCGTGAATTAAGTAGAATTTCGTATTCTAGTAAAACACGAATATCATCGTTTAAATTAAACTGTTTAATTGTTCAATTATTCTTTAATGACCTTTATTATTTAATTTTTTAATTATTCAATTAAACGAAAGAAAGCCATTTTAAATAGCATTCCGATCTACTAACGTGCGATGCGAAATTTCTATTATCAGCGTGACGCCGAATAACCAATTACTTAAAAAAAGAATATCAGTTAAAACGAACGTCGACCGTCTGTACAACAGTATCGCATTGAACGCTGAGAACCGATGTAGTATTTCTAACTAAAATTATGAAAGTATAAACGTGTACCGTAGTACTTTTATTTCAGAGTAAAATAAATGTGTTATATTTCTGAGAGCCGAAATAAGTTTTTTTTTAAATTCCCACTATGTTAAAACCGGCCTTCGGTACAAAGTTTAAAAAAAATATTTATACTATAGATAAAAATTTTCTTAAATATAAAAAAATAATTTTATATAATCCGTAAACAAAATTTAAAGAACGTTAAAATCGCAATATATAAGAAAAATTAAGTTTTAATACGTTATAAAACTCAATTTTTTCCAGTATGTCGTTCGTAAGATGACATGGTTATTTACTAGTAAATTTTGTTATTTAAACATTTTTTTATGTACTAGTATAAAAGACACGACTTTAAATTCATGATATCGCCTGATAATCATTGTTGGAAATACATTATACGCCCGTTGTAGATAAAACCAATTATCTTCCGTTATTATAGATAGAAAAACGATACCGAACAGTCAATGACGTATATAAGTACAATTTTTATATAGTTGCGATTAAAACTTTGAATTCTACAGAAAACAGATAAAGATATTTTTATATAATTGTCGGATAAATTGTTTTCAACACCAAAATAAACTTTCAATAACTTTTGTTGACGAAAAAATTTCGGTATAAACACACCTTTATGATCACGTGTGCAGGTAAACGTACAGTAGAATAAGATATAATAATAGATTAAAGACATTATCTTTCATCTTTAATGAGCTAATATCTTACAAATACGATTAATAACGTAAATATTAAAATATAAATACGTGGTGATAGTGTTATTTTATGAAGTTCGTTTTTATTCAGTTGTTTTTACAAAATTAAGTCTGATTAATTACATAAAAAATTACCTGAGCGACGCAATAAGGCGCTAAATATTCAAAAGAATTAACACTAATTGCGAGTAAACTATTCGCAAATAATATCTTTAAACAGTCAGTCATATTCTGATCACGCCAATCTATCACCTGAAAATACACACAAAAAATACTTATTAAAACACTTTTTACAACCGTATGATATTTTTCGTTGTTATTTAAAGATACAAATGAAAAATTGATAAGATAAACACTTAAAACCTCGCAATTAAAAATGAAATCGCTCGGTTTAACTTTATACAATTATTTAAGATAATTTTTTAAATATAGCCTAATTAATGTTTTGTAATATTTTTATTTATTTGTTTCTTATTTGATTTCTAATCGATATAGACAATGTACTTTACCGCATGTCTGTAGTTTATACATTACACCAGTAAGTGTTTTTTTCTAGTCGTATACGATTTTTAATTATAAAAAGTAATTAAATTCAATTGCTAACGTCACACATCTACAAATAAATTTTGTGGAAAATTTCGATTAAAAGATTTCATAATTATAAAAAATTTCGCGAGCATAAATTCTTTTTAAACGAATCAGTCAGATTGAAAGGTAAAACTTACAAAATACTAATAATAATTATAGTAAATATCACCTGACGATTATATGCATCGACATCAAGAGTCGATGGTTAAAAGACTGTACAAATATACAAAGTAACCGGCCTAACCCGAATACAAAAACGTTTCGTTTGAATAGTACTTGTGTAGTATAGGCTGTAAAAAATTACGTAGTTACTAATCCTTGTTTTAAATATAACTACTGGTTTTAGTATTTTGTAATAAAGAAGTGTATTTTTGAACACAGGACCAGTATTATTGCAGTGTATTAAATCTTAAACAGAAGAAAAATTTAAATATCATTTTAAGCCGTTTAAAATTTTATTAAAAAAAAAAAAATATTAGCTTATAATTTATTTCTAAGTAAAGGAACTGGTATATTAGTATTTCTTCAGACTAGATTATTTTTTCCATATTAGAATCTAAATAATTACAATTAGAGATCTTCGCCGTAACTTATAAATGAGGTGTCATTATGTTTCAAATAAGATGAAACAACAAAATTAACAAAAAAACTGCGGCCAAGTTATCAATTATTTATAATTAAGTAGCAGGACAGTTGCTTTGCTCGCCCTTCTATCTAGCCAGGGGGCTCCGTCCCCTGGGTCACTACTATGTTCATTACTTCATGCTTGTGATAATAATACTGATAAATAAAAGTTAAAGCTTGTTCAATTTTTAGAAAATATCAGTGTATTGTAATTTCTTCAGAGCAACAATTTGGTCGACACAGAACTCGCAACTTTCTTAAGTATACGGATTTCAGAATAGCCTGTCCGATCATAAAAATAGTAGTTATAGTTGGTTACCTGTCTTTCGTTCGGGCAAAAAGGTATTTTGCACGGTCCCTAGCGTTACCCGACAAAGACCACTAGGAGGTGACCGTATTTCGTTTCTCTTTTTTTTTTTAACTTTTTTTATTCTTTGTATTTTTTGAATAGTTTGTAAACAACATAATCTAAATAACGGATGTATACGCGATATCTACAACATTTCTCTCTGAAGTGAATACATACAAATCGTTACCGCAGGAGACTCTGGAACAAGCCGCATACAGTCGCCTGTGCGAGAAGCATTGATTCTCCGAGTGGAAATCTGCCGCTTAAAGTGTTTGCCCTTGTGACTTATTTATTGTCATAAAAAAAGCAACATTAAGCAGAAACTGGAGGTGTTTGAAAGCGAAAGTCAGCTGTAAAGGAATGTAAGCCGTACACCATCGCACATTTAAAGCTTCTTTTCTCGATAACCGAAAGGGATATCGAAAAAGAGAAAGAGATCGTTTTTGTAGAAAATTTAATTTTAAATAACGCAGGTGGTTCCTAAATTCGATTTGACCGACGGTTTAGCCATAGAAAGGTTAAATATCGGCAAGGAACATAATCGATCGTTACCGCAAGCCATTAAAATAGCCACCATGTTGAAACGTTAGAACACTGTGTAACAGCAATAGTCCTATGTTCTTTCCAAGTATAATAACTATGTACAAAATCTCAGGTCGATAAATCGAGAAGGTTTTGCGTGAAAGAGTAACAAACTCACAGAAACCACTAGATCTTTATATATATATATATATAAAATAGGTAATAGATATGACCGACATTTTGAAATTCGGAAAAGGAAAAATTCCCATTAAAAATTTTTATTAAGGATAAAACAAGTTTTTCCTATACTTGATCATTTTCCTCATTTTGGGCCTTCTTTCAGGCGACTAAATCTTCAACCGGAGGCTAGTTTCACGCTAAGGATACAAGGACCCGTAGAACCAATAAATCCTACATACGATCCAAGGGACTGCTTACGGACCGATCCAGGACACTATTTTCTGTCTAGTGACTGCAAAATAAAAGTAATAGCTGAAGCGCCTACTCGATAAAACCTTATCCTTCTTAAAATATATATACTAATTAGAAGTTAATTATCCCTATACCAATAAATAATCATTTTTCCTCATCAACTCTCACACGATGGGTTTTATCAGCGATTACATAACGACAAAAAATTTCACAGTGAACAGTTTTCACTTTTTTATCGAATATTTGAGTTTTTAATGTAAACTTTAATAAAAGTTTCAAAATTTATTAGAATAGTTTCTTTTTTCTTTTGGCAAAAAGACAAGGGATGCCTTATATCACCTTGGGGCCGTCAAAAAAGGCACTTTCTTGAAAACGGTCGATTGTAGAAAATAAATTGTGATAAGAAAAAGGTTAGGCGACTAGGAAGCACCGGCTGATGCTCTGAAGGGAATAAGTATAACTTACAGTGTGTATGATTTATATCTCAACTCCAGCAGTAATATTTCAAACCGATGCCGGCCGGTTTTTTTTAATGTATAGTTGTAGTAAACATTTTCTACTACATCGATATAAAATACCTCTAAACGAAATTAATATATTTAAATTTATAAAATAACAGCCGATAAAGTAAAATTCTTTAAACAAAACAAAACAAAAATTTAGTATTTTTGGGAAAATTACCTTCAAGTATTAAAAATCTATATTTCGCATAGAAATAGCTACGTTTAAATCCTTTGACCTTTTTTTTTTTTTAAAAAAATCACCAGTAAAACTTTTCAACTTTAAGCAATATTTACGAATTTAATAACTAATATTTATTTCGTAAAGTAATATTAGATCTTATATAGTACATATTTTATACTACTTGAGATTACAAAAATTAGAACTTCGTTAAAATTTTCCCATTTTTTATGAAAACTATTTAATCCACAATTTCTTATGGATATTATATCGAGAGCTTCATCGCATATCCGTGAGAGAAAATTGGTTTCTTGTAGTGCGGATATTCTTCTAATCCTTTATTTAAAATGATATTTTTTTTTTTTGAAATAAATTTTAAAAGAATATATCCCGATATAGACATAAATAACAAATATAGAGGTCGCCGGCTCCTGCCTGGAGTGATAGCTTTTCCACCTCAAATCGGATGTTCCGGTTTATTAGGTGATACTCTCTTAAATATACAGATAAACTTTGAGAAAGGATTCACTACATAAAAATAAATAAAAAAATAATAAAACGAATAAATAAAATTCCCTTTTCTCGATGAATGGAAATGAAGATCTGTCCGAGATGGACCGCAGTAAAAAACAAACGACCTACTCGGTAGAAGGTCAAGGTCTCTGGCAGAAGGTGCCAATCTTGCCCGTAATTCCTCAAAAATTGGGAAATTTTTATATAGGTTAGGATCATCCCAACACCTGTAGGGGAAATCACCTTCAGGCGATTCCCGTCGCCACACCATCGCCCCTGTTCTAGCCCTGATGGGCTTTAACGGAGGTCGTCTCATTGATCCTCAAACCGAATACATCTCAGAGTCATCAGCCAGGCCTCAGTTTGGATGCCACCGATGCAAATGCCTCAGTAGACTTTTACATCAGTGATTTTCACTCAGCCTTGGACTTCACTGCAGGCTTCTTTCGGACATCTCTCTTTTGTCCTACTTCGTTGACCTCAGAAATAGCTAACCGAGTTTGAGGGAGCACGAAGCCCGCATCTAGTCCAATACTTTACTTTGCTACCTATAAGTGACTGTAAACCTCTAAAATTTACTTTAAAATGTAACGAGTTTAAATTCAGAACTAAACTCATACCACACAAAATTTGTTGTTCGCAACAACGGCAATTTAGACCTAATCTCTCCCTCAGTTTAATTTTGTAAACAATGAATAACTCGACCCGGCTTTAACTTTAACTGGACCTATAGTCTGCGCCGCCAGGGAGTTGAGGACAGACCTACTCTCTCCCAGTGCAGCTCCATTGCAGGGTTATCATATTACAACAGATTCGTTCATTTTCGGTAGTGTAGGCACTACCCTACTAATACGACACTGCTACACAATGCTTTAATCTACTTCAGTCAAAACTAACCGGGGCTCTATGCCAATACCCTAACTTCGGCCCAACTTCAGACAGGTCCCTAGCCAGCCGGGTACTACCCTTCATAAACAGACCTTCTCAGCTGATTTTCACAGGGCAAGAAACCGAAGGAAGCCAGTCACTATTGACCATTCTATACGGTTATCCAATTAACCCGCATATCAAGAAAAGAATTTACTTTCTCAAGTTCCCTACGTACTCTGGTTCGTTCAGCCTCGTACTACGGGCAACCATCAAAGACATTGTTCACAATGTCGTTGATCCTACAACCCGGGCAAAGGCCCGATTCAACTAAACCAAACCTAGCCAATCTCTCCCAAAAAGCACCAAGTCCTGACAGAAGTTGTGTTATATACCGACTTGAGAAAACCCACCTAATCGCTCGCAAACAAGTAACCTCAGGAAAAATACCATGTGTATATCGACAAGTAGAAGATTCGTTCCACCTAATCTACCAAGATTCAAAATATTAGTCTTAAATTTCACACATACGCCCTGGGGTAAGACGGTCTATCTTCTTAGAAATATAACGCTTGCTACATTTCGAAGCAAGGATATCGAATGGTTTCATGCCAACGATTATAGAAATTGGCTCTCACGAGACAGTCCTGTAATCCCTGACAGAAGAAGACGCTGGGCTCGTAATAAAATGTCCTATAATTTTGAATTGCAGACAATAAGCCAAAAGCCAAGACAGGTGCAGCGTACAACATTATGGCCTCACAGACATCTTTGTAAAGAATACGCAGAATACGGAAATTCAACTCCTAATCGGTATAAATCACTCTAGAGATACCAAAGAAGGCATCAAATCCTTGATTTGCGACAAAATAAAAGTGGTCCTTGAATCAAAGGTTCTCATCAAAGATTACACCCAGATACCTTTGAACACTGATATACCTAATGAGAAGGCCGGCCACCGATATTCATGGTTGACGTGTATCGGCTAACCGACCTTTCAAAAACATAATACTGGAACTTTCTGGACTAAAGACCATCTTATGCTGAAGACTCCAGAATTTGCGTACCTTATATGCCTGAGTTGCCCTGAAGTCTATCTCATTCCAGGAGTCTTCCTTGACCATCTCAATCCCCTCCCCGAGGGGATAAGATCCCGCCTCGTAGCGTGCATGGTCGCTACACGGGTGCATGGTCGCTGGTTCCTAGACAAGAGTGGCTTAATCAAAGGTCATCTTTTCGCCTTCAAACTGATCACTTTCGACAGTGTTCAGTCCGGCCTCGTGAGATGCCACCGATGCAGATGCCCCGTGGGACATCTACATCGGTAATTTCCGCCCTAGCCAAGTTTGCCTTCAAAGAAGACATCAGACACCTAACACTACCACGTAGCCCTCAGGAACTAAGCTATAAGCCTACACGCGAATTATTGAAGACCCTGCGCCTATCACTACAAAACCAGCCCTAAAACCGTAAGTACCCACAGTACAAACGAATGCAACAATTTATGCCACGACAGGATATCAAACACAGCCAAATTTCCACGACGGCATTCCGTTAAATTAAAGGAATTGGAGTACAGCCGTCGTGAAAAGAACAAATATCCCAGAGGACCTCAGGTCTGGTCCGTTCGGGAGCCGAGTATTACCTCTAGTCTCCCACTCCAACTTTGAGGACAGCTTGGATTTTGCACTAGGTTGATCGTAACCAACATTTAAACTTATTACACCAAAATAAGTGTGCACTCCAATTCGACCAATCGCCATGCTAAAGTTAGTAAATCACAATAGGGAGAAAGAAACACACACCCCGGGCACGACCTCCATTGAAACTTAGTTAATCTAACCGAAGCACAGTGCCTAGCACGCCTATTCTGGCCAATCCAACCGCCTGGGCGGAGCCCTAGCCACCAGAAATCCTAACCAGGACAAAGATCACCGTCCCGCTCCATGACTGGCGCGGCCCGAAACCGCATCCCAGATTCCTCAGCATCCCGGCCTCTTCGCAACTTCTACATGGCGGCCCGATCTTTAACCACTAAATCGACTGGGAGAGCCTTTCCTAATACGGTAGTAGCCTCAAAGGAGGTGGTTTTAAAAACGCCAGTGCATACTATCAAGGCTCTGCGCTGGGCAGTCCTTAAATTTTGAAGTAGTGCTCTATTCATATCCAACCTATGCACCCAAACGGGCGCCGCGTAAGCGGTCATGCTCTCAAAGACACCTTGGTATACCATGTACATTTGACGGCTCGACAATCCATAGTCTGAGACATAGACTGAGACAGCGTCCGCCGCTCCTTGCTTAATGTCGTTACTAAACAGCAACTTCTCATCAAACAAAATACCTAGGTACTTATAAACCCTCACTCGGCTGATTACACAGCCTTTTAATATAATATAGGTGTTACGAGTGCACGATAATTTGTCTGCACCCTTGAGAAGCATATACTTCGTCTTGGGCACAGAAATCTTTACATTTTGCATATCCATCCGGCTCTTCGCGGTTGACAAAGCTGCCTGAGCTCTAATTTGTAGCTGTGGTCGTGAATTACCACGAACTAACAGGAGACAGTCATTGGCGAAAACCTGAGCCGTGACCTCTTCTGGGAATGTCAATCCCAGGAATCCGTTCCACAGAAGAGGACCAAGAACGGAACCCTGCAGGCTTCCCCTGGCGACAGACCTTTACACAACTAGGTGCGCATCTTTAAACAGAGCTGAGCGATTAGACAAATAGTCTCTTATTACGGCCTGGAAGGCTTCGTGAACATTGTGGCGTCCCAATTCATAGAGGACAGAACTCCAAGACAAGGAAGAAAATACTGCCTCTATGTCAATAAAAATTACCAAAACGTATTTGCAGTCGACGCTTTCCACCTCGGCAAGAGCATTTAAGATGCAATCCTCGGTGCCAACCCCTTGCATGAACCCATATTGTCCTTAATTTAGAAAACTGTTCATCTCGATGTTTTCCCAAAGCCGTTCCACAACCAGCCTTTCAAGCAACTTGCCGAGAACCGGCAAGAAGCTGATGGGCCGATAACTACTGACCTCATCAGGATCCTTTCCAGATTTTAAGAGCACACTCACCAGAGCCACCTTCCAGCAGCCGGAATCCAGCCCCAGCTTAGGCACCCGGAGAACAGTCTGCCAAGCGGCTCTCTTATTACAGGCAGCAGATGGTAAAATATATACGGGGCAAGTTGGTCAATCCTCGGTGCGTTCTTCAATGCCATTCGAGAGACCAATCAGTCTATATCTTCGTATTTCACGGTCCGTACGTCAGGCAATGGTGTTTCACCCGCCCTAAGCCTTTCTCCGTTTCACCCTCCGGAGCATCTGGAAACAGAGTATTCAGGAACTCCTGGTAAGTCGCCACAGATGTAATTTTTCGTCTCGACCACCAAGCCCGCACCGAACACTTGACAATACGTGCAACGGCTTTGGCTTGTAATATGTCTTTGCGTGCTGCCAGGGATTGCGTTGCAACTCGCGCATGGAGTCCTGCCAGAACTTGAGTTTGGCTTCCTTGATGGCGTGAACGTATTCATTTTGGGCAAGCCGGTAGATCCGAAGACGGTCAGCATGCACGTGTTTAACGATAATCCCCGCCAGGGGGCGTCGCTGGTATCTAGTTCTCGCGGAACTAACTCTTGCGCGCAGCACGTTAAGGTCAGAGGACCACCACTTCTTACCAAGCCTCCGTCTGCGTTCTACAGACGCCCCCCGGGACTAGGGGTCGTGACGGCTCCAGGCACGCTAAGATCAGCGGACTAACTGCTTATGATGGGTCCGACCATTGGCCTAGGCCGTCGTAGGACCCATCACAGCCAGTCTTGATGGCCCAGCCTATTTGCTCCGCCATCAATTTCACCTCCTCCCTACACTCCATGCGCCACTCCAATCCCTGCAAGGCAGCATCGCACACACGCCTCAGCCTGTACCGATCCAGGCCCATAAGGTTATAGCGACCCGAATCGGATACTCTTAAACCGCCTCCGTAAGCGATACCAAAGGTTATAAGCCTATGATCGCTCACACTTGCCTTGGGCCAGACAGTGCAACTACTTGTCTCCCGTAGCAAGTCGCCCGTCACCCAGGTGACGGCTATATAACTTTCTCCCATTTCGGAAGAGAAAGGGAAACATCTACTTGATTAATGAAGCTCCGCTTCATTAATCAAGTAGATGTTTCTGGCTTCAACTAACTGTTCGAGACCAGCGCCTCTGGAGTCTGTGAGTGGTGAACCCCAGGCGGTAGACTTGGCGTTAGCGTCCAGAGCAACCAACACTCTGGTGCCCGGGCGACCGTCCAGAATCCTACCCAACTTCACCAGCAAGTCGTCGATACTCCATCCAAGCTGGAAGTATCCCGACATTAGTACGACACCAAGCGTACCCCTCATGATCCGCACGACGGTGAATTGCTCATCAGATCACCTGGGAATCCAGAAAACACCCAAAGTGTCAGAGCTTACCACGATCGCAGAGAGCGGCTGTCCCCCACGAGAATGAATAACACTCATCCCGTGGAAGCCGACTATCCTATCCGCGACTGTGTACGGCTCCTGGACCAAGAGAACCTCGAGGTTGTACTCTTCAAGGAGCCTCGAAGCTTCTCTTGTGGCCGCCCGGGAATGGTTCAGGTTTAACTGCCCCAGGCGCAGGAGTTCGATCTGGTGGAGATCGTCCTCGAGAGCTTCCTACCATTCAGGCGTCTCCATAAGCTGTATTTTTAACAGCCTTTGCCCATGCAATCTCATACGCCCCGCACTGCCTACTCCCGACCCGGTGTCCGGCATTGCTGCCTTTCACCAAGGCACAAGCGGCGCACTTGGCAGGGGTAGATTTGGCAGGGCAGTTGGTTGCCTTGAGCCCCGAAGCGGCACAGTGGCCACACATCACCGTCTGCGCTCTGCAGCGGAGGGCGGTGTGCCTAAAACCCTGGCATTTTGTAGCATCGGGCTACCTCTATATGATCGACTACCCTACAGTCATTCCACCCTAAATACAGCCTTCCACCGGCCACTAAGACCTGCCGGATCTTTGGTGAGATCTTGAGAACGCAGTGACTCTTTGGGGATTCCTTCCTCCCCCAGCTGTCTAACCACCTTGGCTTCCCTAAGGAAGTCTTCGACCGCCATAATCAACCCTGGATTTTGGCCATGAACCGCTTTGAGGATTTCGGGCTCCTCTGCCCTTGTTGCTCTTGGCATATCATATATCAATATCTGTGACCTCGGCTCGGCCAGCAGCTGAGCCTTCAGCCTGTTCTTAATAAGATCTTCTGCATCTAGCAGTTGTTTAGCCTGCCGCTCAATAGTGATCTCCAGGACAGCACCATGATCCCTCGTTTTCGTGACCCGGGAGACTTGGATCTTTTCTCTCCTCGGGTCCAGGATCTTTTTTAGGGTTAGCTCCGTGGCAGCCAACGAAGCCTCCTGACCAGGCTTAACTGTGACCACTTTTATAGTGGTCCTCTTAATTTTGACTGCCGACGCTAAGGCCGGTGGTTGCGAACCTACCCGCTTAGGCGCAGGCGCGGCTGGTACAGCGGTGAAGGAGGCAGCTTTCTTAACCTTCTGCTTCACTTTATTGATGGACTTTTGGAGTTCCCCAGAGCTTCGCCCATTACCGTCTTGAAGCCCCAGACTCCCTCCACCACCTTCCCAGACAGTCAACTAACGACTGAGTCCAAGGCAAGGTTTGCTCCCTGGAGGCCTTCGCATTTAATTGCCAGTCTCGAAACCAACAATGCACATTCGCTCAAATATGAGTCCAGCAATTGGCGCAACTCCAAAGCTACCCTTGATTCTTTCTTTGAGGAGAACTTGGCCTATTCAGCCCTCATCTCCTCACAGCAGAGGTATCAACTAGGGTTTCATGCAGTGCCGCTACACCCGGACGCTCCACTGCCCAAGGGGCTTCCGAGACTTCCTTAACGGAAAACCGGGGCCTCGGCGGCGACCTACCGAGTGACCTCCGTGGCATGAAGGGGTAACCGGCGACCAGGTCCTTGGTCAAACCAACCAAGTCTTTCAAACAACCTCCCCCGGGTTGCTCCATCGCTGGACGAGATTTTTAGCAATACACCAACTGTGTTGCCAGGTACTACAACAACAGTCTGAATGAAATTATTACTTATCTCAAGACCAGGTGAGCGTCTAACTAGATCTTCCTCGAAGCGGACCGTCTGTTCCGCAGTCCACCCGAGGAGTTAAAAGTTAAAAACTCCTATGACCACCGGCTAGGTCGGAGCGAAATCGCTTCTGGAACCTGCCAGAGGATCGAAATATATTCTAGCCTCACCAGCTTCGAAAAGGGAACACTGGCAGAACAAAGTAAACGTCCTTAATTAGCCGTCAGCGGCACTACTGCAACACTCTACGTTACCGCTTTGTAAAAACGCCGCAGCAACGCAGGTTGACTGACAGCCACTGATCGTTGTCAGCCCCGACGAGTGAACGTAGGCACGCTGTACTTGCAGAAAGAAAATTTATCACTACCGGTAGAAAGACACAAGTTTTACAGCACGGGGCCAGAGGCCGAGAAGCGATGGTTGTAGGAGAAGTAAGCTAGTCAAGAGTACAAAAAAACAGGGTAGAAACCACAGGGAAGTTAAAACTCTACCAGTTCCCACAATCAATATCTACGGCACTCAGTCGAAGACTGAGACGGACGAAGATAAAAGGACAGATCCACTCGAGTTCAACGCGGAAGCCACTCTGCGAACAGAGTATAAACCCACAAGAAAAGCTCACAGTTATCACCTAACTGTCGCTAAAGAAGCGATTTGGCATCGCAAAAAGATAAAAACATACAGCCCTCCGCATCGAAGAGGAAATGGATCATGATAACACAGAACAAACAGAAAATGACCTGGTAGACCACTCAGCTTGTGCTGGGCGTTGCGAAAAATAACCCCGAGCCTCACAACACCAAAACTCTGCGTACAAAACACCGAGCTTCAAAGAAGGATACTAACTATTCAAGGAATTGAAATGCAATTCTACCGTACGTAAGTAACAGCCACAGTCCTTACTGTTGACCGAGTGTTTGCACTCTTTGCGCAACATTTTACAGTTGACGCAGGATGGAGCCTCGACTTTCTTCGGACAGTGGTAGCACTTGTGACCTTCCTCACCATAATACGCGCAGACCAACGCATACTTACAGAAATGGCTCTGTGGCCAAGACGACAGAACTTGATGTACCTTTGTTCATCCACGCACTCTGTGACCTTACAGAAAGTTAAATAAACATACAACCTACCCTCGGACACAAACATATTTAAGAGACTAGCACCAAGTTTGAACACGCCGTGATACCGCTAGGCATCACGCTTTCCAGTCTTGAACAGTAGCCTACACTCTTTCCTGAAGTCAGCCTCACTCAGTTCGGCGTTTTGCTCTCTAATGAGAGACAGAACCTCCCCTCATCGGATAGCCATCGGTCACTGTCATAAACAATGACCCGGGGCCTAAGCTTTCGCTTCGGGTCGACCTTAACGTCGAACTTCTTTACCTCAGGAGACTCCGAGATGACTTGGATTGTCTCCTTGTCATTGGTAACCACTACCAGACCCTTACTGGTTTATTTGATTTCCGTAATCCTGAGTTTTTTCCGGTGACTACGAAGAGCGACCTGAAAATCCTCCTTGAGTGCCTACTAGTTTCAGTAGACACCCTCAGTCTTATTCACGAACAAGACCTCAAGCTGCTTCGAGGCTTGACTAGCTTAACGTTTGCCCTTGACAACGTCAGTGTAACGCCTCTAGTGTCTCGGAGCAGACGTCGGAATCTGTACAACACCTTGACCTCCGCGGACTTGGAGTCCAACATTTCAAAACCATCTGCCAAAGCAGACAGAACACCGCTAAAATGCCGTAAACGTGCCAATATTCTACTCCTCGCCCCCGCGCTTACGCTGCGAGGATCTTCAACCAAATCTAGAAGGTTATCTAAACTTTACTGCGTCGCAGCCAACATCGCGACAAACCTGCCAGGTCTGCCCTGTGCGCCTTGAATTCTTCGACCAAGGGGTCGCCTCTAACTTCTTGGGTGGGAATCCCTTCATCTACATCGGAAATTTCACTCACTAAACATGAGGGGAAGGGAGAAATCTCCGCTCTCTTCTTCCACCCAGGTATTTCCAATACAGGGATCCCACTGAGGAACACTTAGCGAGATGGGATAAGATCCTTCGTATTGTGCATAATGGTCCAATCCTTATTGGTGCCTATGTTAATGCGAAGTCACTTTTATGGCACGGTGGGGGTTACTGACCATGGCGGTGACTTCATTGAATGTTTCATCGCGCAGCACAATTTTGAGTTCTTTAATGTTGCAGACCAGTTGAAAAGTTATGTCGGTAGGGTTAACGGACAAAGGGCCTTCTCAGGTACAAATATTGACATCACCATAGGTAGGGACATCCCTGGCAGGGTCCTTGATTGGTCTGTGGTTGATGACTGTTCTAGCGATCATCGGTTGACACTTTTTGAAATAGCAGATGAGCTGCGCTATGGCTATGAGGGATACGTTCCTGTTTACCGGGGGCGCTTTCTGCATACAAAATTATCCTCCCTTTTTTAGAGTCCAAACTGGAGAATTTTTCTGGAGACCTTAACGGCCTGCTATTAGATGTCCTGGCAGAAACTTTCACTTCTGCAGTGGTTACGGCGGCTGAAGCCGCTATTCCTAAAGGCACTGGCTGGGAAAATATATCTGGTTGGTGGTCTCGGAATCTGAGAGAAATAAAGCGGTCTTTGAATCGACTCAGTAGGGTTGCGCAACGAGATGGTGATTCCGATCGGTGTGCGGCCCAAACTGCAGATTATCGCAGAACGAGGGCTAGGTACTTTCATAGGATTAGGTCCTCCAAGCGTAATTTCTGGCGTTCCTTCGTTCCGGAGCAAGGGAATAGAGCCCCTTGGGGAGTTGTGTATAGAGCCCTTGGACATAAGCGCAGGAAAGATGTCCTCTTGTCAGCTTTGTCAACCTGTTAGGGTGTGGTACTTGATAAGGATCGCGTCCTTAATATTTTGCTGAATGATTTGCTCCCGGATGACACTATGGTGGGTGATGTTTCATACCACCGGCATGCAGGCGGGAAGTCGCGATTTTCGAGACCGACTTACAATCTTCTGAGATCACTGAGGCGGAAGTGCGCCAGGTGATCTGTAGTGTGGCACGACACAAGGCCCCCGGATATGATTGTATCACAGTGAAGCTTCTCGTTCGAGCACTTCCAGTGGTCCTCAGTCCTCTAACTAGAATAAAATAGATTGCTTTTCGCCGGCCACTTTCCGGCGTGTTGGAAGAGTGGAGACTTGGTGTTGTTGTTCAAGGTGGCGACAAAGATCCTACTCTTAGTTATTCTTACCGTCCAATAACTCTCTTGCCCGTGATTGGCAAGGTTTTTGATAAGGTTCTATATTTGTGTATTAATGTTAGATTGGCCACTGATCATTTGCTAATGGACAACCAGTATTGTTTCCGACCGGGAAAGAGCAATGAGGATGCCATACTAAATATGATGGATATAGTCCATGCTTCCTCTAGTCCATGCACATATGTATTAGGAATTTTTCCGGGCATATCCGGGGTAAATTACAACTTATGGTGGCCTTCAGCTCTGTTTCAGATGCAGAAACGTAAGTGTAGACGAAATGAACTAGAAGTGCTAATAGGTTTATTCAGCCATCGGCCCGTTTACTGCGTGATGGCTCGGAGGTTGGTAAGACTTTAACTAAAGGATGCCCTCAGGGCAGGGTTCTGAGTCCCCTTCTTTGGATCATAGAATTCGATTCGATGTTGCGTTTAGGGTTGCCATGTGGTTGTTGTGTCATCGCTATTTTGACGACGCGCTGCTACTATTATTAATACATTAGTATTAATTGGATGATCTGCGAGAAGTGGTCTATAGTGATTGGTTTTCTTCGTTCCCCTCTGGTGTGTAGTTCTGTAGAGGGAGTTTAGTCGAGGTACTCGATCGTGGTAGGATCCCGGGTGGCTAGGGTTCCGGCTTAGGCATTGGATTGGTTTTATATCGGCGCATTGGGATCGTGCGATGGTTATATTGGTATTGTTTGTGATTCGATTTAGGACTCCCGATGGTGAGGTTGGCCGCGCTGCCGGGGTATGCTATCCCGTGGGACGGGGGGCGTGGTTTCCCTCCGCCGGTGGCGGTCGTGATCGTGACTTGGTAGCACCATGATAGGACCCGGTGAGAGTGCGGTGTTTGTCCCCGGCTCCTGCGCGGACCGGAATGAGGTTGCGTTCCCCTTGTTAGGTGACCTCAATTGGTCGACCTATTTGGGTGTAGACCTGAATTTCTATGTTGTGTATAACAATTTTCAATTGTATGAGTGTAGCACCGATTTACCTTTAAACTCGTTCGTTTTCTGAGGCATTCACAGTCACGAACGGTGTTGTCAAATCTTTACTAGGCGCGGGGTTCGCGCTTTCGGTCATTTAGTTTGAGGAAATCATGTTAGGTTGGATGTGAAGATGTCCGGTTGAAGCCTACGTGAAGGCGTAATTTTATTTGTATTTTATTGATGCAAATGTCTGCCGAGGCATTTACATCGGTGGCATCTCGACCGAAGCCTGGCTGATGACTGTGAAATGTAATCAGTTAGAGGGTCTAAAGACGACCTCTGGTATAGCCCCTCAGGGCTTGGAACGGAGCGGGTGGTATGGCGACCGGTAACGTCACATTGTGGGTGTCTTCCCCCTGCGGGGTTGGGATGTCTTTGACGAGATAAATTTAATTATTGACAGCCATATATGTTTTAGTAGTTGATGGGGTGCGCCTACCGATTTTAGTGATATATACAATTGGTTGGTGGGACATGGAAGTGAATGGTGTATGGTACCACGGTTATTCCGCTCACGATTTTACGTTAGCTCTAGGAGCTAGTTAGGACACTGGCCGCTAAATTTTTTCGAGGCTCAGTAGCCGTTTGTGGTATAGACATTCGGTCTTATGCTCTAGGGCGGCCGAATGGGGTGGTGGCGGGAGAAATTCCAAGCAAACCAAACCAAACCAATCACTTTGGGATAGACGTGACGAACATTCAGCATCTTACTTTGCCCGTCTTAAAGGGGAACCAAATCATCCGGCTTTTACCGTATTTCTTGCGAATCCTAATTTTCAAAGATATGAGAACCATCTGCGATCCACTGCACCTGTGGGTGTACGTATCCGACGGTTACTACAGCTATTAAACGTAGACATACGTCCTATTTTTCCAACCTATCCCTGTTCGTATCCGACGTGAAACCTCAACCTTATAAATTTTTATTTTGATCTCACCATATACAAGAACCAGTCAAAACTCCTTTCATCAAAATTTTCACCACTTCTCTTCAAAATAAACCCAGACGCAATAGTATATACAGATGGACCGAAAGAGAATGACACCGTTGAATGCCCATTTATTCTTAATAGCAGAATCTATATGTTTGTTCTCCCTAATGTAACAAGTATATTTACTGCAGAACTGTACGCCGTCAATAAGGCTTTAAATGTTGTTAACCCAAAATATCGTTATATCCTTGTTTGTAGCGACTCGTTTAGTCCAATCCAAGCTTTGGAAGATCTTTACTCTAAACATCCGTTGATCATTGAAATTTATAACGCAATCGCCGAATTGAACCATTGGAATCCACAAGTGAGTTTCTGCTGGATCCGTAGCCATGTTGGAATTGCGGGCAATGAACGCGCAGATTCTGCTGCTAGGAAAGCATGTAGTCTACCTTCTTTCACCAATCGTGTTACTACATGCGATTTTAACAATTGTGTAAAACACGTTCTTCAAACAAAGCGGCAAGGTGACTGGAGTTCCACAGTGGATAATAAACTCCGATACAATAAAAACACTGTGTTGCCATGGGACTCGTCTTTTAGAAAACTCCAGCGAGAGGAAGTAGTCCTTTGTCGATTGCGGTTAGGCCATACTAGAGTCATACACGGATGTCAACGACAAAAGTAAATGCCCCACATGCGTATGATAGAACTGCCGCTTGACTGTGCGCCACATTCTTGTGGATTTCATTTGTTATGTGGCCTTACGTCGTAAATTTAAATTGCACAGGAACATTCGTCAAATCCTAGGCAATAATAAAGAAGTTTTGGACCGGGTCTTTTTATATCTTAGAAGTATTAATATTTTGCATTCCTTTTAATAGTGGTTTTGTTTTTTTTTTACTTTAACGTGTTTGATTTTAAATTTATATTTTCCTTTGTTATCCGCGAAGGAGCCTTTTACACTCCTCTCGGAGTTCGTTATATTTATTTCATTTTTATTTTGTTTTTACATATATACATAGTTGTTTTTATTTATTTTTAAGTTTTTTATCTGTGATAGTAGTTTTATTATTTTTTTAGTGATATTTTATATTATTAGTTGCTAAGTTTTAACTTTTTAATATTTTAGTTTTTAATTAGGATTAGTTGTTTCTTAATTTTTTAGTCTTCTCCTTATTCGAGTAGGGACTCTTTACACCCCTCTTGGATTTTTTTAAACTCTTTATTTTAGTTAAATTTTACGTTTTTAGTTTTAAGCTTATTTTTTATTTTATATTTTACGGCTGTGATTTAGTTTTAAATGTTTTTAAAAATAAGTTTTTCAGCTGTGATATTAGCTGTAAGTTTTTATTTTAGAAAAACTATCTTAAAACCTTTTTAGTTTTTAAGACAGTTTTTTTTTACTAATTATTTTCTTATAAAATTTTATTCCGGGCGATGATAACGCCAAAGCGTTTCTCGCCCACCAAAAACACAAAAAAAAAAACTTTCAGGCCCTAGTCAAGTGTGCATCCGCTACCCTCTCGTCAGTCTAAATTACTAAGGTTAGGCCTTATAGTTAACAAAAATAAATTAAGTAATAAAATTAAAATAACTCGGGGATCTGTTATCATTAAAGTAAAAACGGCTTGGGTGGCTTGCAATTATCAAACCGGCCGCATATTCGCTTATGCAATTTAGTGTGTACACGATTATTTTCGTTTGAATAAAATTTTTACGGTGCTCGGTTAAAATTTCACGGAAGAGATGAGAACTCCAAACTTTAATGATGAGTAGTCGAACAAAGTAACTTATAGAGGAATCTCAACACTGACCGGTAATGTGGCTGTCAGGATAAAGTCTTGCCGTCAATGAGAAGAAACTTCCTCGACCCGGCTTTTAACAATAAGGGAATTGTTTATTTAACAACAAGAAATATTCAGTACAAAATACAGTATTTTAACAGCTCTCTATTGAGGTCATTTCAGTTCTATACAAATGTACAGAATATAAGGTTACAGTACTTTTTCCTTTCCGTAAACGTTAAGCGAACAAGTAAGATAGTTTATTAGACGATCGATAGGAGACAATTTAGACAAGTATGTTTTACTGTTCCGTAATTCCGGTATGTTTATATGTTTTACACTAGGATAATTCGTATTTAGTTAATAAGTCTTAAAATAAGGATACTTTTCTTCGATTCTTATAAGACGTATTTCAGTTATGAAATGAAATATTTTATGCTCGATAAAAGGTGATTCACCGATATAAAAACCTTGATTTTTTACCGTCATTGTGAAGCGAGTTATTAAGTTTCACACTCATCAACAAAGATATTGCGCGGATAGTACAATTTATTAATTGGAATTTTGAATTTTATTTATTTAGAATTTTTAAATCTCAGTGGCTTTTAAATTTATATTAAGTCTATTTATTAAAAGCGATTAAAATATATTTACACACAATTACATTTGTTTACGCTCATATAGTTTAAACTGCACGCGTTTTTACATGCTTTGCGAATTACGTGTGAATTTTAATTGAACATGGGGTCCGTCTCTTAGATTAGCACGGCTAATCAGGGATTAGCAGGTGAAATCTCAGTAATCAGTAACATACTGAAATAAAAAAAATAAACTAACAAAAATACTGTAATTAAAAGAGAAGTTTCCAAAATTAGATAAAATTAACTTTAATTTTAATCTGTTTTCTATATGAACATCATATCTTTATTATACCTTCATGAACTATATTTATATACTTTTCTGTACTTATATACCTTTATGAACATACCCTTTAAACTACCCGTGCAGAATACTACGTAAAATAAAATATTTTTCATCGATACTTTCCCTTGTATAGATGAAAAATTAAACGGTCATATAACAAAATTAATAGGAATATTCAATTTAATTTATCTTCATCTCTTAATATGTGTATAAATGGAGGCCGGCATTAATTCTATTAATACATTTTCAAGTCGCTGTTTTTATAAGTAGATAATTAGATTTTGTAATAAGAATCTTTAAAAATTTAAAGACTCCGTTTTTTAATTTTATGTTAATTATAATTTTAAAATGTTAAATTATGTTAAAGGTAAAATAAAAATCTCCTTATCTAATTATACTCGGGATAACTTCGTTAATTAATAGATCGTAACAAAAATTATAATATTAGTAGTAGTAGAAATGTTATTAGTATGTGTGACACCGAAAAAAAATTCCCGCAGTGATAAAAACGAGTAGTTAATAACTTCGCAGCCCGTACAAAATCCCAAATCTTTCTACTCTTAAGATGAAAATTAAACAAACGTACATAATAAACTCACAAATAGTTTTTTATACTTATAAAATTAAATAAAAGTCGTAAAATAGAAATAAAAAATATTATAAAAACAAGATGAATCGGTTAAGCATTACTGACCAGTGTTAACACATATATTTCGTTTTACTGTTGATATATACTTCCGAGAAAATACTTTTTTTAAATACGATAATTAAATTTACTTATTAATTAAACAATTCGATACAAAGAATTATGTTAAGATTACTAAACAGAATTCTGTATTCAAAAGATGAATGATATTTTTTTCTTAAAGCAAGAATACGTTAAGCAATGTTATCGATGTATACAAAGCTAACGCGCACAGGTAAATAAACCGTAAAGATTGAAGGACGAGTAAAAAGGCGCATGCGTTTATTCAAACAGATACTTCATACAGCGCAGTTTTATAAATATTTACTTCCTTCTGGAGATAAAGACCAAACCGACTCGTTTACAAAAATAAAATAAAAAAAGTTGAGAATTTATTTTTTCGTCGCCTTGAATTTTAGTTCAATGTATAACGTTAAGATAGATCTTAACGTAATATATTAGTGTTGTTTAGAAACAACACTAATATATTACGTCAACAAATATATGGATAATTATGAAAAAGAGTATTTGTAAAAGTGAGAAAAAACTTACTGTTTACCTATTATAAAAAATAAATGTATTTTTTCACATTACAAAAGAGATATGTCATATCTTACTTCTTCTTTCTCCGTTACACTTATAATAATCTATTAACAGATTACCACATTTAATATGTAAAAGAATACTCTGTTGAACTTAATTAACAGCTACATAATAATTATTTGTGCCTCCTAAAAATGACATTACTGAAATATATTTCTTTTGAAAATTTTACACCATGTTAAAATTAATAATGGTAAATGGAAATTATACTGAAATAGAGAGAAAAATATAGAATAACTAAAAAATTGGATACGCTTTTAAAAGCATTTCCTTAAATTGGGGAAAAAGTACTAGTTCGGTAAGAAATCACGGGTTTTAAAACCTTCTAGAAATCGGCTAAAAAGTGTTCTTTTATGTTAAATACTGCAGGATCCGCACGGCTGATTATTTAAATTTGTAGGAACTTGTTTCGATGTAGCGGTAGCAAAAGATACGTCGGGTTTAATCAGGTTCCTTGAGTTAATTTTTTTTTTATATTCTCTGCGTGCCGCCGGAAAAGACAGTTTCTGCTCGGTAGAGATTTTGAGAATTGCCTTTTCTTCCTTAAAAGTTGGACAATCTCGAGAGCGAGCAGTTTGCGAACATTTTTCATCTTCTTCGCAGTTAGCATCATTGTGGCCTTCCTTAGCACATCTTCCACAGACTTCTGTTTTCGAGCAAGATGTTATAGTGTGACCATACCCTTAGCATTTAAAATATCGTCGAGGGTCGGGAATGAAAGGTCGTACTCGAACTGAAAGATAACCAATTTTTATTTTTTCCGGTGGGACTGGAAGGTTGAAAGTCAGTATAAGAGAAGGAGTTGGTTCTTCCAATCCGCTCTGCCTTTTCAATATACGCTTCACTTCAACATCTTGGGCACGGAGCTCATCAGCTATTTCACTGACATCTATATCCATAAGATCTCGGCAGAAAATTACCCCGCGACTCGTATTTAGGGTTTTGTGACATTCCGCACTTATATTTATATTGCCCATACTAGGGAAACGTAAGATAGATCGACTCCGCTCATCATTGAATGTTTCAATCAGAATCGATCCGTCACATAATTTTTTGATATTCTTCGGAGAACCACTTGCACCTGTTATTGCTTTATTCATCACGAAAGGCGAAGCCTTTTGGAAGGAGCCACCTTCCTGACTATTTCGGAGAACATCGAATCTAATATTTTTAATATTCATGTCTAATGATACGTAATTCTCTTCTATATAACTTTTATCTTCGTCAGACAAAGCTGAACGAGGCCTCTTCACAAGACTATATTTGGTGGTTTTTTAGATGGTCCACCAACCATCAAAATATTTGAATTTGGAACTGAAATTTTGGTCCCACGAGTACCGGTGATAAAATGTACCACTCCAACAGAGCGCACGCGTACAGTTGTACATTGCAGAGCAATATACAACTGGGTTCGCCCTGGTGCCCAGAGGACATCGTTCGAGACTCACTACGTAGAGCCATTCACCCATCGGCACGATAGTTCCCACCTTGGGTTACGGTTGCGTTTCGTGAGATGTCGCAACACCACCCAGTGTAAATGTAAGAAATCAGTGTAGGATGTTGTTGTGTAGTTGCAAAGATATATGTTGTAATTTGTGTAGTGTTCTTGGTGTAGTATATATGTATAAGTGTTCTGCAGCTCGGTGTGCAGTAGGAAGAAAAGCTGCAGAGGCTAGGCCCGTAGGGACGCCAACCCCCAAGTCTTAAAGAATAAGAATCCCCGTCGGGGATATTCTGAAAATGACCCAAATTGGACCATAAATACAATTGTTTGAAATATATCAACCCCGGCTTAACCTTGGAAGTCAATGTTTTAAGCGAAGAAAAATATTTCTTCACACGTAGCTTATACATATTCTGAATTTCAGCCAAAACGGAACAATATAAAAAAAAATAGAAATATCTCGAACAGAGCGCTACCTACGTGGTCAAGTTTTTACAAAAATATTTTTATTCAGGTAGGTAATACTAATTCAGAATATGAAAAAATTAAAACCATAAACATAGTTTTCCGGAAAATGTCAAACTCCCAGCGCTACCTAGCGGGTAATATTTTTACAAAAATATCACTTTTCACAAACTAATACGTATTTTGAGCCAAAACGGGCTATAAAAACGGGGCGAAAAACGCTTTCGTGTTATCATCGCCCGGAATAAAACATCTACTTTGCATTACACGAGCCTTATGTTGACCCTTCTTCTCTGCACCAGTGATGAGACGATCGGCGCAGGAAGTCGACACATCTCCACTGTAGTTTCTCCGTATCGAGGTCTGACGGTCACTGAGATCTTCCGGAATTTTCTGACCACAGGCCTCAAAGAGCCCTTGTTGGACTTCAGCCGGCTGTATGCCGCTCTCCATGTCTCGCACCCGGAGAACGGCCATCCTGGTCTTAGTGTGTACCTTTCCCTCTTTAATAGTATTTGTTAATAACTGCTTTAATTCGCCGGAGTTTTCCTTTTTCTCCTTCACCCTTATTTCCATGTTCTCTCCAGTCTTACGGAGGGAGAGAATCTCCGACGTTGGCGGTACAACAACATGTGTCTTAAGGGATTTGGGTAAATCGGCATAAGTCCCCGTAGTTTTAATCATCATAGTCTCCGTCTTGTGGGAGGCATCAGGAGGGGAATCGGTAGCCGATAGCGACCCACATTTGAGTGGTGAGTCAAATAAGAAAGGTGATTATCACAAATCGATGGATTACGAAATGGTTACGGGAGACGTGTATTCCCAACTTGCCACCTCGGTCGGTCATTGTACTGGATAACACATCGTATCACAATTTTCTGCTACAAAAGCAGCTAAATTCTAACTCTTTAAAAAGCGACTTTATAAAACGGTTAGCCGAACAACGAATTAACTGTTCTCCTGCTATGATGAAGACTGAATTATATGATATAATAAAATTATACAAAGACACTCAAAAGAAATTTCTAATAGATGACATTTTAGAAAATTATGGCTACACAGTTCTACGGTTGCCACCTTATCACCCTGACTTAAATGTCATTGAAATGATTTGGAGTCAAGCGAAAGGGAAGTAGCTAAAAAATACAAATTTTAACATTCCGACGTTCTTAAGTTAGCTGAAGAGGAATTTCATAAAATGTCTAAAGCCGAATGGAGCAATGTCTGCGAGCATGTTGTCAACGTTGAAAAAAAATACATTGAAGATGAACATTTATGTGTTGTGAACATCGACAATTTTGTGATAAATGTGAATTCAGAATCGGAAACAAACTCTTTAGGATCTACCGACGGCATCTGCTTCGGAATTTGCAAGCTACAGCAATAAGGCAAGTAGAAAAAATAATTATTTAAAGTTCTTTAAAATAATAATATTAATCGGGATACTAAATTAGTTTTAATTAAATAGCATCGTATGTATTTTTGGTTATAAATATCATCTATATTAAACTGGCAATGTTTTCAGTCGTCGTACAGTGCCAAAATTTTGCTGAATGCAAGTAATTTTTTGTGCCAACTTACGTGCCGATAGTTCCACGATCCTACGTGTGTAAGTTGAAAACCGCCTATCTACGGACTTCAGCACAGTTCACGCACAGTACTACATGTTTAAATCCAGCTTTTAGTTTACCGGCGGCTATCTGCGATTTTGTATTTTTAACATAAAAACTTATTTCACGGGAACGGTTAATTGTATCGAGCTGAAATTTCGTATTCTGCTAGGGTGCCTAATATTTACTTGTATAAAAATTATGAACCTGATCTCTCAATCCGTTTCAAAACGGAGGCCATGTAAACATTTTAATTGTTAATATCTTTGCGACCGCTGGTCTATTTGATTGTTAAGTTTACAAAAAAAATATTAAGCGTTTTATGACAAAGAAAATGATACCTTATTTATTCAAATTCGTTCATAAATAACAAAGTTATGGCAAAGATTCTTGAAGCGAATCTCTCTAGATTAAAAAAAAAATCAGTTTTCTCTTCCTCCCGAATAAAATTTAGTAAATCGTCAGGATCTCGAGTAGGAATAATCTTATTAATGTTATCGTGTAATAGATTACAATAATTAAAAAATGTTGAACATATTATACAATAAAATAATATATTATTGAAATTGTGAAAATATTATAACGGTAAATAATATTAATATTGCTATATTTTTTAACAATTATTGATTGTTATTTAATATTATTCTTTTTAACGATTATTGTGATTTTTCACTAGCAACAACTCGATAACAAAGTGTTTTCAAACGTATGTTTGTACGAAATTGTTTCCTTATTTCAAGCTCTAGATTCAGTTCCCTAATTATTTCCCTTTCCCTTTCCTCTGTATATTATATATTATTCTTCTCATTTCAATATACATAATACATAATTAAATATTAATATATAATCAATATACATAATATAAGATATACACTTAAGATTTTTCATATAAATTACAATTCTGGCTTCCACAACAACGAATGCTGAGTTCATACTTCGTTTTTAGATGCTCATCCAACCACCATAGGGAAAGACACCCGCCTTGTGACAATTCCGGGAGTCACTCCTCCCCCGTTCCTAGCCTTGATGGGCTTTAACAGGAGTCGTCTTTTGCCCTCTAACTTTTTACATCTCATAGTAATAAGCCAGGCCTCGTTGGGATGCCACCGATGTAAGTGCCTCGGTAGACATTTGCATCAGTGAATTAATGACAGCCTTCAGCTTCGCTGTAGGCTTCTTTCGGACAATGTTGACTGTCCTACTTCGTTGCCTCTGATCTAGCTAACCGAGTTCGCAAAAGCACGAATCAATCCCGCGCCTAGTTCTAAACATTAAAGAGCCAATTCAGTGTAAATGTCTCATGATTATTCAAGGCAGTTAATAAACAAACACCGCAAGAAATATTGTTCGCAACAATGAAATTTATTCCTAGTTCCCTTAGTGAACTCAACTTTACAGCTCATACCCATGACTTGGTTACAATTATGGACTCCGGTCTGGTCTACCATGAGAGGAAGACAGACCTCCTATTCTCACTCAGCTCAATCGCAGAGTCCCGTGTGACATTTACTTTCACATAAACTAGCATCGTCAAGATGGCGCTACACCTCACGGCTGCATGGGGTTTAGATGTTCAGCAGTGGTATCCAAAATACAGTCAATAATTAAGCAATCGATCGAAAAACAAGATAAAATTAGGTAATAAACACCACATAGACTTAGCCGACTTTGACATCAAAATATTTCCCTGTATTACTTCAAGAATAAGCATCGTTGAATACCTAAATCCCTATAAAATCAAGCATCTTTGATTATACTTCAAAGTGCAGCTTCAGATGCGTTGGAAAATCGGAAGTAATCCAGTTCCCAAGAAAAGGATATATTTTCAAATTTGTAGGTAATTTAAGTAATATTTTCAAAAAATGAATTCGCACCAGCTCTATTATATTAAAAACAACACAATCTCAAACCTTTATTCGATAACAGAGAATTGACCGACTAACAGAATTAAATATAAATATTTAACTTACTCTTAGAAAATTATTTCGCTATTCTCTGTATATTACAAAATAAATTTAATGCAAATTTAGCTTTTTGTGATACTAAAACTAAAATTTTCAACTGATAACAAAATAATGATAGATGTAACTGAATTTAACAGCTTTATTCTTTCTTTATTAAAACACCGCTTCCCAGATTTAGTCGGATTTCCACCGGTATGAAACACTACAATTTTTAATCTGTTCAAATCGATTAAAAGATTCCACGCAGTAGCGCTCAAATGTTAGGATCATTTTTTGAAATGACAATAGCCTATCCAAAAAACCCAATGTCATTGGTGTAGGTCGATAGATTAACTTTAGTACTGCTAATATGAATACCATCTTCAATACATTTATCAATATCACTAACATACATTGAAAATAAAATCACGTTAAAAAAAAAGACCTTTTAACCCCAGAATAAGTCTCAAAATATTCTAATAATTCTTTGCAATTCCAAACAGCTGAATTTGTAACATTGTAAATATAATTTCTCCCTCTATGAATCATGAGACGTTGCAGATGGTGAGGGGATTAGAGTGCAGAGTAGCTGGATTGAAGGTGCAACCATATCGGAGAGGTATCTGTTTAGACCAGACTAAGGAATGATTCCTGAAAGAGGGCAGCAGCTCTTTCAGTAGTTGTTAGGGGCGTGAGTCAGGAGGACTTAAACGGCCATATCAAATATCACTTAATCTTCTGAGAACTGTTCAGCTGAAAGGAATGGAAAACTACAACTGTTTTTTTTCCAAGAAATGTAGTTCTCTGTATTTTCATGTAATAAAGATGGAGACGTCTTCCTTGGTAAAATATTCTGGAGGTAAAGTAGTTCCCTGTTTGGATCTCCGGGTGGGAACTACTAAGGAAGGGGTCACCAGAAAATTAAAAAGTAACATTCTAAGAGTTGCTGAGTGGAATTTTAAAAGTGTAAAAAAGGTTGGTAGATTAGAAAATTTAAAGAGGGAAATGGATAGGTTAAGTGTAGATGTAGTAGGAATTAGCGAGGTTCAGTAGGAAGAGGAAAATGACTTTCAATTAGGTAATTTTAGAATAATTAATTCAGCATCAAATAAAGGGCAGGCAGAAGTAGGTTTTGTAATGAATCAGAAGGTAGGGAAGAAAGTAGAGTATTTCAAAAAGTTTAGTGATAGAATCATTGTAGTAAGGATAAAATCAAAACCTAAACCAACGATTGTCAACATCTATTTGCCTACAAGTGCCCAGGATGATGATGATGATGATGATGAGATGAAGTGTATATACAAAGAAATTGATGAAGCAATTAAACACATAAAAGGAGATAAAAATCTAATAATAGTTGGAGATTGGAATGCAACCATCAGAAAAGGCAAGGAAGGAAATATTGTGTGTGAATACGGGCTGGGCAAAAGGAATGAAAGAGGGGAACAACTTATTGAATTTTGCATGAAGTATAATTTAGTTAGTAATGGCCAACACCCATTTTAAAAATTATAAGAGAACAATATACTCATGGAAAAAGCCAGATGATACTGCAAACTAACAGACATATTATATCATGGTTAAGGAAAGATTTAAAAATCAACTCATCGACTGCAAAGCATATCCAGGAACAGACATCAATAGCAACCATAATCTAGTGATAATGAAATGTAGATTAGGGTTAAAAAACCTGAAGAAAAGGTGTCAGATTAATCGGTGGAATTTAGAGAAGCTTGAGGAAGAGGAAGTAAAAAAGTTTTGAGGAGGACATCGCAAGAGGTTTGAGTAAAAACGATAAGGTAGAAAATATAGAAGAAGAATGGGAGAATGTTAAAAAGGAAATTCTTAAATCAGCAGAAGCAAACATAGGCAGAACAAAGAGAACTGGTAGAAAACCTTGGATATCGGAAGATATATTGCAGCTAATGAATGAACATAGAAAGTATAAGAATGCTAGTGATGAAGAAGGTAAAAGGAACTATTGACAATTTAGAAACACTATAAACAGGAAGTGCAAATTAGTGAAAGAAGACTGGATTAAAGAGAAGTATCCAGAAGTAGATCGAGAAATGATCATTGGTAAAATAGACAGAGCATACAGGAAAGTTAAGGAGAATTTTGGGGTACATAAATTAAAATCTATTGTTTAAATAAAGATGAAACTGATTTATAATACAAAAGAAAAGATCAATAGGTGGGTGGAATACATTGAAGAGTTATATGGAAGAAATGAATTAGAAACTGGTGTTATAGAGGAAGAAGAGAAAGTCAAAGAGGATTAAAAGAGAGATACAATACTGAGATCTGAATTTAATAGAGCATTAAAAGATTTGAATGGCAAAATAGCTTCTGGGAGAGACGGAATACCTGCAGAATTACTGTGCAGTGCAGGTGAGGAAGCGATAGATAGATTATACAAACTGGTGTGTAATATTTACGAAAAAGGGGAAGTTCTGTTAGACATCAAAAGAGCGCTACTGTCATGATACCAAAGAAAGCAGGAGCAGATAAATGTGAATAATACAGAACAATTAGTTTAACGAGTTATGCATCAAAAATCTTAACTAGAATTCTGTACAGAAGAATTGAGAGGAGAGTGGAAGAAGTATTAAGAGAAGACAAATTTGGTTTCAAGAAAAGTATAGGGACAAGGGAAACAATTTTAGTGCTCAGATTAATAGTAGAAGGAAGATTAAAGAAAAACAAACCAACATACTTGGCGTTTATAGACCTAGAAAAACCATTTGATAACATACACTGGAATAAAAGGTTCAGCATTTTAAAAAAATTAGGATTCAAGTATAGAGACAGAAGAACAATTGCTTACATTTACAGGAACCAAACTACAACAGTAATAATCGAAGAGCATAAGAAAAAAGCAATAATAAAAAAAGGGAGTCACACAAGGATGTTCCCTCACAGTTACATTTTAATCTTTACATAGAACTAGCAGAAGTGGCGGCTTGTAGCTAAAATTAGTGGGGGTGCTGCTCCAGAAAATTTTTTCTGGGCCTTTGCAAAGCCATGGTTAGTTTTCTGCAAAATAAAAGATCCAAAAAAAAAGAATCAAATAGAATAGCTGGAAGCAAGGTAATAGTCTATTTCTACACTTCATCACATTCAAGATGGTACACGGTTTTTAAGCACATTGTGCTTAAAAAACATATTCGGTTTAACAAATAAACAATAAAATACAGATATTTTTTTAGTATTATTATATAATAACTTAATAAAATGTCAATTTAAAAACACAATAGTCCATAGTGCTTAATTTAAATTTCTATGTACATAGAAACAAATACATAATTAATTTTTTATTAATTACCTTCCCTTTCGCCCTTCCAGCATGTTTTTGGTCAGGTTTGGCAATCAAAGAGCCCCTACTTTCTGCCATCTTCTTATCACTACTGATAAAAACTAAACCACTTACATATTCCCTACACTGACTAAACTAGAAAAGGGAATGATCAAGGAATGTTCTTCGTTTTGGAAGATAGTTTTTTTTTTACTCTGTGTATGTAGCAGAGTAAAAAAAAAAATATCTTCCACCAACACGCCAGGGTGGCACTGCATGAGAGACAGTGCTCTTCTCCATTGCAGCTTCCTATGTTCGCATACACACAACAGCCAAACACCATGGTGTCTGAAATGTGAAGCACACAGTTCTATACAAAGATTTTTGTATCTTTTACATAAACTGCGGTTTGGCTACTGACATTAAGCTAAAGGATTATATATTGTACAAGTACAAGGAAGGAATTAAAAAAAAAGGGACTCATTGTATTAAATTTTATCAATAATATCAAGTGGAAATAAGGTGGACTGCAGTTCCAGTGCCTATATGCGAGCCGCCACTGACTAGCAGTTAATGATGTTAAAGAAAAGTTTAGATCCAGAGTAACAGTGCAAGGTGAAAAGATAAATATGCTATGATTTGCTGATGAGATAGTAATTCTAGCTGAGGGTAAAAAAAAGAAGAAAAATGAATGGCATGGATGAAGTCCTACACAAGAACTACTGCATGAAAATAAACAAGAACAAAACAAAAGAAATGTAGGAACACTATAGATGGACCACTGAATATAAAAATAAGAAGAGAAAAGCTATGCAGATAGAAGAATTTTGTTATTTGGAAAGAATTACTAAAGATGGACAAAACAGAAGCGTTATATAATGCCGAATAGCACAGGCGAAACTAGCTTTCAGTTAGAAATATAGTTTGCTTACATCAAAACAAAAATTGATTTAAACATCAAGAAAACATTTTTGAAAGTACACGTTTGGAATGTAACTTTATATGGAAGTGAAACATGGACAATCGGAGTACCTGAGAAGAAAAGATTGGAAGCTTTTAAAATGTGGTACTGTAGGAGAATGTTAAAAATCAGATGGTTGGATAAAGTGACAAATGAAGAGATGTTAAGATAATAATTTGAAGCGGCAAGTTGATGAAGAAAGAAACATTTGGAAAAGTATACTTAAAAGAAGATTGGTTTGTCTGGTATTTCTCCCACCACCAGCCCATTCAGTAGCCCTAAAACATAAGACTGAATGTCCGTACCACAAACGGCTACCGTGCCTTAAAACAGTTTGTTGATCAATAACCTAATTAGCTCATACAGCTTACCTAACTGTGTGAGCGGAATAAGCATGGTGCCCTACACCACTCACTGCGTGTCCCACCGCTCACTTGTCATATACCACTAAAGTGGGTAGGTGCACCCAGTCAACTACTAAAACATATATGACTATCAATAATTAATATATCTTGTCAAAGATGGCAGTTCGCTGCCACGTCTAGGCTGCTGAATGCCACCAAGTACCTGTCCACCATTAAAGCACTTGAAGCCTTAATTTGGCTGGTAGCCAGCCATATCTTTCAGTTAGCTTCCTACAGCAGTGCAGTAGGAGTCTTTTGCCTTTTGTCAACTACTGATGTCGGTTGAACAAAGCAATCGCATTAAGGAACTCCCACATGGTCTGACCATGTGGCAAAAGCCACATTGACTCGTCGCTTGTGAGTGGCCAATTTTCCCCTTGACCTCTAAGTTTCAGGGTGGCCTGAGTTCTGGCCCCCCCAAGAGCTGGGCAATCAAACATCATGTATTCGTTCAATTGGACCTCCCCAAAGATTCACAGCTCATCAGCTGCCAGGTGGAACTGAAACAAATATTGGTTTAAATTTACATGGTTGGAGAGCACTAGGGGTTCTGTTGCCCTTAAAAACGAAGGAGAGACATACCATCCCCCCAGATCCAGTATAAATCTGTACAAGGACCTTCGCTTAGTCGTGGCGTGCCATTCTTCAATCATGAGGCTGTAACGCCATCTCCGCAGGCAGGAGATGGGCAACTGTTCAAAATGTAGAACCGGTGCATTGAGATCACCATTCCGTTCTGGTACAGGCCCAGCTCAAAACTGCATCCCAAATACCTCGGCCTCACTGCCTCTTTGAAATTTTCACATGTACGCCCCTACTTTCACCACAAAATCGATTGGGAGAGCCTTTCCCAATACAGTAGTAGCCTCGCAGGAGGTTGTTTTAAAAACACCAGTGCATACAATTAAGGCTCTGCGCTGGGCACTCCTTAAATTTTGAATAAGTTCTCGATTTCTTTCCAACCCATGCGTCCAAACAGACGCTGCGTAATAGGTCATACTTTTGAAGGCACCTCGGTATACCATGTACAAATGACGGCCCGACAGTCCGTTATCCTTTCGAGCAATCCTCCTAAGCTTATGCATCACAGAGACTGCATCTGCCACTACTTGCCTAATGTGCTTGCTAAACATCAACTTCTCATCAAACAAAACACCTAGGTACTTATGAACTCCAACTCGGCTGATTACACAGCGTCATACTTAATACGGGAATTACGACTGTATGATAATTTGTCTGCACCCTTGAGAAGCATAAACTTTGTTTTCAGCACAGAAATCCTTAAATTTTGAATGTCCATCAAGCCCTCTGTGGTTGACAAAGCCGTCTGTGCTCGGTCTTCTAGCTGTGGTCGTAAATTACCACGAACTAACAGGAGGCAGTCATCAGCAAAAGCTTGGGCCATGACCCCTTCCGGGAATGTCAGTCCCAAAAATGTCGAATACCAGGTTCCACAGTAAGGGACTGAGAATGGAGCCTTGCGAGCTTTCCCGGGTGACGGATTTTTCCACAAGTAGGTGCACATCCTTAAACAGAGCCGTGCGATCCGACAAGTAGTCACGTACTACGGCCTGTAGGGCTATGGTAACATTGCGGCATTCAAACTCATAGAGGACAGAACTCCAACACAAGGAAGGAAATACTGCCCCTATGTCAATAAAAATTGCCAAAACATATTTACAGTCGATGCTTTCCACCTCGGCAAGAGCATTTAAGATGCAATCCTCGGTGTCAACCCCTTTCATGAAGCCACACTGGCCTCGAATTAGAAAATAGTTCATATTGATGCTTTCCCAGAGCCGTTCCACAACCAGTCTTTCAAGCAAATTACCGATTACTGGCAAGAGGCTGATGGATTGATAACTGCTGTGCTCACTCGGATCCTTTCCTGATTTTAAGAGCACCCTCAACAAAGCCACCTTCCAACAAGTCACAAAACAACTCCAGTTTAGGCACCCCAAGAACAGCCTGCCAAGCGGCTCTCTTGTGACAGATAGCAGATGATATTTGTTGTCAATAAAACAAAAAAAAATTTTTTCTAATATATGTAAAATATGTATATGTATGTATACATGTTGAATATGTATATGTAAAATATGTATTATAACGTTTTAAATTAAATGTTTTTTTTTGACAACTAATATTAGTTCTAAAAATAAATCACATATCATGTTATCTATTGTGTAGATATAAAGAAGTAATATTTATAAAAAAAAAACATTACTGAAGATGGACTTATGCCCGAAAGGGCTTATGCCGAAATGGAAAAAAGTAAGGTAAGAATGTTCTTTAATTCTGTACTTTGTGGAGTGGCTAAATAAGTTTTATATTATGTATATATATATTTAAATGAACTGATATAATATATATATATAGGTCAGTTTTTCTTAAAATTAACCACTTTAAAAAAAATAAAGATTCACATTACTTGATTGTATGATAAACTTAAAAAATAAGCTGATAAATAATTAGATCTGAATTATGGAAGAAGCAGGAACATTTAGAAGAAAATTAACACGTTTAATTAAGCACATATATTTTATACATCCAAACAATTATAAACTGAGTTCTTACCTTTTTTGAAAATAAATTTATTTTAAATTCAGTAATTCAAAATTTTAACTCGTTTACAAAAAAAATATATATTTCAAATATTGTTGACATATATATAAATACATAAAAATTTTTTCAGATAAACACATGTTATTAACATAATTTAAAAGAAAAAAATATTAGTTTTCCATCACACAAAACATACGAGTAGCAGAGAGTACAGAGAATAGATAATATATGGAACATTCATTTAAGAAGTGACCACTTCAGTTGTTCCTTAGCTGACTGAAATACCTGAAATACCAAAAAAATAAATATGTCATTACATATACAGTATAATATTTTAATTATAACTTTCAAGTTAAAAAAGAAGAAAAACCAAAATATTTTTTGTATTGTATCGCTAGACTTGAAACATCATTTCAGGGATAAATATCCTGTAAGTAAAAGAATCTAAAGTATAATAATTAAAATAAAAGTTTCTGAAGCCACATGTAATATGCATTTTCTACAAATCACTCATTTCCATTATGAGTGGGCGATTACATGGCATTAGTGTAAAAGTAATAATGGCCTTAGAAATTAATGTTATGTATTCATGATTCACTATACCATGAAACTATTTTTACTCAAAAAAAAAAAAATTCACTTCAAAAAAATCTTACATTTCATTTTTGTGGATTTCAATACCAGTAATTAATAAATTGTAATAAGGATTTGGTCCTGGAAAATTTGAAATCTTTTTTACCATCATCCCCTCATGACTCAAAACTGAGTATATGATGCTTCAATTAAATCCAACCTTAAAACTACCAAAATATAGAGGAAAATATAGTTTTCAATGGAATAAAACTTTTTTGGAATAAAAATTGATTTAACCTACGTAAAAGAGTTTTATTAAAATATTTTATCTGACACAAATGCTATATAGAGATTTCTCCATTAACTTGGGCCCTATGAATGAAAACTTACATTTACATAATGTAGTTCTAAGGACTTTTACAAATCTACTTGTTCCATAACTTATATAATTATGAATCAAATTTTATTAGAAATAAATTTGTTCAGTTAATTCTAGCATATATTTTTTTTACAAGGTTCCTATTTTTTAATCTTACAGATGAAAAAGTTCTCTTTTTTAAAATAAGTTTTCTAAATGTCATACACAAGTCTAAGAAAAAGTTCATTTTATATTACCAAGCATTCAAGTAAATACAAGTCTAGCATTGTACATTTACTTTATGTGAAAAGTACAGCATTCCCAGGACTCTCAGTCCTCATACAAACTCCAGACTCTGACTCCTTTATGGTTATATTGGTATGGGGCAAGATATAGATAAAAAATATGTAAAAAACTATCAAAAGTAGTTTATGATTGAAAATAACAGTTTTTTAAAATTCCTTCTTCTTCAAATATTGACTGACCTACAGATTGAAACCCTGACTTGATTTTGTCACAACATTTTACAGCAATGCATTACTATCAATCTGTTCATGAATTATTTGCAACGATACTAACTAAATTATATCTAATATTTATAGCATATATACGTGTAAATGGATATATATATATATATTGTCACCAAATGGCTTTGACGGCACATGGCGCCTTATAATCTTATGCTAACCCTTAAAAAGGACTGTTGTTGTCGCTGAATGGCTTCGATTGGTGGTAGCAATTTAACCTTACAGCACCTTATAGGACCTTATAGCAGTCCTGAGAAGAGCTGTTATTGTCGCCGAATGGCTTTGATGGCACCTCAACCTCGTGGTGGCCCTGAAAAGGGCCGTTTTTTGCATTAGCTCTAAGAGCTGTTGGGTCCAGAAGCTGGTCTCTGGCAAAGTTAATTTGGCTGTAGTCAAGGAGTTGCGGCTCGTCCATTGAAATCAGACCAGGCTTCCCCTCAGTAGCAGTTGGGTCCCCACTATAGTGTGGCAGTGGTGGCCCCCACAGCCCTGCAGTATCAGGTCGGCATTGGCTCTTTTGCCGGCGTGGCCAAGGCAGTTCTTGAGCGATCCCATGCTGGCCAGCTCCTGTGGCTGAGGCTATCAGCCAGAGTGATTGAAGCTCAGCGAGCTGGAGTGGGAAGGTGGCATTCACGCCCAGCGGCACCCTCGGCAGGCCGGCCAGGCCTGCTGCTCCAGCAGGGATGTTGGCATCTACTGGGAGGTCCCACTGAGGCAGCCAGGGAACTTCTTCTGTCTTCTTCCATCTTCTTCTTCTGGATCTTTTCCAGGTGGTGGTCAACGATGAATTGAAAATTCACTCTTGTGTATGTTCTTTTAATGGAGCACTCAAGTGGTGGGGTCGCAGCACCGTTATGGTGGGAGAACTGCGCGGTCATCTGCATGGCGGGAGTGATTTTGTGTAAGCGCGTACTATATAAAACTCCTGCTGACATCTGAGTTGCTACCATTGCCGTCCACTGATATTAAGTTAGGCATATACGAGGTGTGATAAAAAAATACGGTGAATGAAATTTTATAGCGGCAACTGCCAACGCTACATCCATATCTCGATTCCCCCCCGAGGGGAGAAGATCCCACCTCGTATCGTGTCCGGTCGCTACACCACCCGCTCCGTTCCTAGCCAGTAGTGGCTTTAACGGAGGACATCTTCTCGCCCTCAAACTGATTGCGCACCACAGCTTTCAGTCCAGGCCCCGCAGAGATGCCACCAATGCAGATGCCCCGAGGGACATTTGCATCGGTAAAGTTCACCCCGAGATAGTTTTATGCGCTACATCCATATGCTGTAATTTGTCCAATAGCGTGATCAACTGAGACAGGCAGGGACAAGTTGTAACACGTTCGAGCTTGCCAGTCAGCTGCCAGAGCCGCTAGAGTGAGGTTGTGTTTATCGTGTCTGTCGCGCAACATGGATTTTGAACAACGCATTAACATTAAGTTTTGCTTTAAGTTGCAAAAGAGTGCCAAAGAAGTTCACGAAATGTTAGAATCGGTGTACGGCGATAATGTGGTAACTTTGAAGACTGTGTACAAGTGGTATGACCGATTTAAAAACGGAAATGAGTCTGTTGAAGACGAGCAGCATGCGGGATGTCCAGTAACCTCAAAAACAGTTGAAAATGTGTTAAAAGTGGAAACAATGGTTCGTTCAAACAGGCGAATGACTATTCGAGAGTTATCGGAAGACCTTAACATCTCGTACGGATCCGTTCAAAGCATTTAAAATTTTAACGACGTACGAAGAAAGCGACCAGAAAAATGGACCAATGGCTTCCTTCTTCACCACGACAACGCGCCGTGTCACACCTCGCTTCTCATTGGCGAGTTTTTGGACGAAAAACGTGTTCCTGTCTGTCCACATCCGTTATACTCACCAGATTTAGCACCATGCGACTTTTGGCTCTTCCCAAAAATTAAAACTGTGCTTAAAGGAAAACGTTTTGACACCATTGCTGACATTGAGAAGGCCACGACCGAGCAGCTGAAAGCCCTTCCGAAAGACGCCTTCCAGAAATGCCTCCAGTCATGGAGTCAACGTTGGGATACGTGCATTGCTAGCCAAGGGCAGTACTTTGAAGGAGATTAAATCGAATTCTATGTAACCTTATTAAAAAATTATTCACCGTATTTTTTGATCACACCTCGTATGTGGTAACAATATATGTATATATATATATATATATATATATATATATATATATATATATATATGTATATTTTCTATTTCTTTATAAATAAGATTGCACTTTCAAACCAATTTCAATCTGTTTCAGTCTATGAAAACATTTTTTCAACTGCTTTTTTATGTAGTACGTAAAGAAAAGTAGTACTTAAATTTATAATCGAAAATGAAGAAAATACATTTACAAGTATAAACAAACAGTGTAATGCATGGACTAGACTACAAATTAGTATTGTAAAAGTTTTAAAGCAATGCCTACTAGTGAAAAACGTTTGAAAGTTTTTGAAGAGATGAAGATCAATTTCATATAAAACAAATTAAAAAGTATTCATTAAAAAACAAAGAACAATAAAATAAATTACATGTAAACTGCCCATATATAATGGATAGAATGTTTGCGACATCATGCAAAAATGAAAAAGAATGGAAAAAAATTAAAATTCAGATATAAGTCTAATTACTCAAGAATTAAAAAAAAATTTAAATTTTAACCATACCACCATCTAAAACAATAACATTACTGTTGCTAGTTAAAACCAGCATTGCCGCATTTAACAAACAATCAAGCAGTGTGATGCACAGTTATCCATGGAACATATTGGAGCATCACCATGATACATCCAAATAAACCTAATATACACCAAACACAGGTGATAAAGGAAAACTTCCTTGTTGCACCTGCCTCAAAGTGACAACTTTCAAAGAAAACAATAATTTTAATATGACATCTTATTGTTGACAACTGTCAACAACTCATTCTGGTAAACTGCTGTCAGCCAATGTTTAACAAAGATTGTACATGTACAGTCAGACTGGAGTACGTTAATCTTAAAACTTGTTCAACTTGTTCACTGGCCAGAATTTCTACATGACTAGGAACCAAGAAAAATTGACAAGTATCTTGCGGTTATTAAAAAGAATGATGGATGCACAAGTGTCCAAAATTAGACACCACAAATCTTTCCTAGCCTTTCCCAATACAGTGGTAGCCTCATAAGAAGTTGTTTTAAAAATACCAGTGCATATGATTAACGTTCTGTGCTGGCCACTTCTTGAATAAATGCTCAATTTCTTTCCAACCTATGCGCCCAAATGTTTGCTGTGTAAGAGGTTATACTTTCAAAGACACCTTGGTACGCCATGTACAAATCACAGCTCAACAGCCCGTAATCCTTTCGAGCAATCTTCCTAAGCATGTGCATCACATAAACGGCATCCGCCACTACTTGCCTAATGTGGTTGCTAAACAGCAACTTCTCATCAAACAAAACACCTAGGTACTTATGAACTCGAACTCGGCTGATTATACTAATAGTAATAGGTATTAATAGTAATAGTACTATATTACTAGTAGTACTAATAGTAATAGTATTAATACTCTGATAGTACATTTTATTTTTAATTGTTTAAAAAATGTTTTTATGGGTATTTATAATAAATATATACATCTGATTGGTATATACATCTGAGGAATCTTGAAAGCATCAGTACATTATTTAAAAATGAAAGAACTTTTTTTTTGCATGCTTGTTAACCACCCCAGGGCGACTACCACCAAGTGACGTGGCAGCAGTCAGCCCAACCCTAGCTCCGACATTTTCCAGGCCCCATTGATGTCCCCCCTAAAAAAAAAAAGAATAGTAGTCCGGTGTCGACGATCAGGGCACAGCAGACAGTCTCCGTGCCTAGGACGCTTTGGCTCGCCCACACAGGAACACCCTGACTTCCTTACTGGCAGCCGAAATGCCCCCCCCCCCCCAGGGTAGCTGCCTTACCCGTCCCTAACCTAGCAGGTCGACACTGGTTACACTCGCCCGTCCCCACGTCACATCCTCTCATACCATCATATCACGGGCAACCTGACCACCCACCCACTCTTGCATGTGGGCGAGCCAAGTCGTCCTAGGCACGGAGACTGCCTGCCGTGCCCTGATCGTCGCCATATTTCGACACCGGACTACCATTTTTTTTTTTTTTAGTCTCACCACCAGAGATTTAATTCGCACAAATCAAAGAAAGATGTACAGCTCCGAGATCAAACAAGCCACAGTGAGGTCAGCAATGAAAAACACATAAATTATCGCAGCATGCTGCACAAGTTCAGAATACAAAAGGAGAAAATATAACATCAGGCATAGAACAAACAAAAATAAACACAAGAAAATATAGAAGCATAAGGCAATATAAGTATTGCCACGCTCAGGAGTACCTTAAGGTCCGCCTCACCCCTCCTAGTCTGCGCCCCACAGAACGGACTCTCTGCCTTTGGTTGTCAGGATCTGAGAAGCTAACTCACACACTTCATGTCATTGACTACTTCCTCGGAGCATGGATCCAACCAGCATGTCTGCGCCGATCCAATGGACACCCAGTAGTCGTTTCACTCCCTCCCACCGTTGGCAGCGAAAATATACATGCTCCGGAGTATCTTCCTCTTGGACCCTGCCCACTTCCCCTGGTGACGGATTTTTCCACAGCTAGGTGCGCATCTTTAAACAGAGCCATACGATTAGAAAAATAGTCACGTACTACGGCCTGCAGGGCTACTGGTACATTGCGGCATTCAAACTCATAGAGAACAGAACTCCAACACAAGAAAGGAAATGCTGCTTCTATGTCTATAAAAATTGCCAAAACATATTTACAGTCTGCGCTTTCCACCTTGGCAAGAGCATTTAAGGTGTAATCAACGTTGTCAACTCCTTTCAAGAAGCCATACTGGCCTCGATTTAGAAGTGAGTTCATATCGATGCTTTCCCAGAGCCTTTCCACAACCAGCCTTTCAAGCAACTTGCCGATTACCGGCAAGAGGCTGATGAACCGATAACTGTCGACCTCACTAGGATCCTTTCCTGGTTTTAAGAGTACCTCACCAAAGCCACTTTCCAACAAGTCGGGAAGCAACCTTAGCTAAGGCAACCCGTGAACAGCCTGCCAAGCGGCTCTCTTATGACAGGCAGCAGATGGTAGAATATAACCGGTTCAAGTTGGTCAATTCCCGGTGCCTTTTTCAGTGCCATTCAAGAAACCACTTGGTTTACGGATATATCTATGGGATCCACAGCCTGTACGCCAGGGAAGGGCGTAGCCCCCGCCCTAACGCCAACCTCTGTTTCACCCTTCGGAGCATCTGGAAACAGAGTATCCAGGAATGCCTGGTAAGTCGCTACAGATGTTAAATTGTGGTCACGACAACCAAACCCGCATCGAACACCGGACAGCATGTACAATGGCTTTGGCTGGTAACATGATTTTGGCAGCTCCCAGGGGCTGCGCTGCAACTCGCGCGTGGAGTTTTGCCGTAACTTAAGTCTGGCTACCTTGATGGCATGAACATACTCATTACGGGCGCGCCGTTAGATCTTCAGATGCTCAGCGCGCACGTCATAATCCTCGTCAGGGGGTGACGTCTATCTTCTTCTCCTAGCAGAGACCTAACTCTCGCCCGCAGCATGCTAAGGTCAGAGGACCACCACTTTTTCCCGAGTTTCCGCCTGCCTCTAACAGACGGCTCCCCGGAAGCAGCGGTCATGACGGTTCCAGCCACTCTCCGATCAGCGAACTGGCCACTACTAAGGTTCCGTCCATTGGCCGAGGCCGCCGTAGGACACTATCGCAGCCAGTCTTGATGGTCCGGCCGAATTGTTCAGCCATCAATTCCACCTCCTCTCTGTGCTCCATGCGCCATTCCAACCCCTGCAAGACAGCCGCGCACTCGCACTCGCCAAAGTGACGTCGATGTAACTTTCCCGCAGTTCGGAAGAGAAAGTTGGCGGTTGTTCTGCATCATTAATCAAGTAGAGGTTCCTGGCTTCCACGAACTGTTCGAAACCAGCGCCTCTGAGGTCAGGGAGTGGTGAACCCCAGGCAGGAGACTTTTCATTAGCGTCCAGATTAACCAGTACTAAGGGTGCCCGAGAGACTGTCCAGAATTCTGCCCAACTTCGCCAAAAAGTCATCGATACTCCATCCAAGCTGGAAGTATCCCATAATGAATAACATCCACCTCGTGGAAGCCGACCACCCTACCCCCGACCACGTACGGTTCCTGGACCAAGAGGACCTCGAGATTTTACTCCTCAAGGAGCCTTATGGCTTAACTGGTGGCCGCCCGGGCATGATGCAGATTCAACTGCCCCAGGCGCAAGCGTTCAACATGGTGGAGTCTGTCCTCAAAGGCTTCCCCCAATTCAGGCGTCGCCATAACCTGTGTTTTTACAGCTCTAGCCTGTGCAATATCATACGCCCTGCACTGCCTACCCCCGACCCGGTGTCCAGTAATGCTGTCTTTCACCAAGGCACAGGCGGCGCACTTGGCATGGCAATTGGCTGCCCTGTGCACTGGAAGAGCATAGTGACCACACATCTTCGACTGCGCTCTGCAGCGGAGAGAGGTGTGACCAATGTCGTAACACTTGTAGCACAGGCGACCTCTATATGGTCGACGACCCTACATGACATCCACCCGAAAAACAAACGTCCATCGGCCACCAAGACCTGCCGGATCATTGGCGAGGTGTCCAACACCCAGTGGCTTTTTGGGGCTTCCTTCCCCTCCAGCTGCCTGACCACTTGGTTTCTCGAAGGAAATCCTCGACGGACATATACAATGTAGGATTTTGCTGGTGCACGGCCCCGAGGATTTCGGGCTCCTCCACCCTTGCGATATCGTATACCAATATCTGCTGCCTCCGCTAGGCCACCTACTGAGCCTTCAGCCCGTTCCTTGTCAGAACGTCGGCCCGTGAGCAGCTGCTTCGCCTGCCGCTCACTTATGACTTCCAAAATGACACCGTGGTCCCTTGTTCTAGTGACCCGGGAGACTTGGATCTTTTCCCTCCGCGGGTCCAGGACCTTCTTCAGGGGTAGCTCCATCGCTAACAACGGAGCCCCCGGACCAGGTTTTAGCGGAACCACCTTAACGGTAGCCCGCTTAATTTTAGCCGCCGGCGCGTGAACTGGAAGCAGTGGACTAATCCGCTTAGGCACAGACGCGGTAGCCACTGCGGCTGCTTAGGTACCGGCTTGAAGTGCCTGATTCTCTCCACAACTTGGTCCACCTTGCCGGACAATCGTGAAACAACCAAGTCTTAGGCAAGGTTGGCACATTGGAGTCCCTCTCATTTTAATGCCAGACCCGAGACCAACAATGCACATTGACTCAAATAGTAGTTGACAAGCTGCCGAATGTCCAAAGACACTCTCAAGTCTTTTTTTAAATATATTTTGGTCCACTCCAACCACATTTCGATTCGTCCTAAACCTTCGGAACCGGAGTCCACCTGCTTCTCAGCAGGCTTACCTCCCGCCTAGGGTCGATCACTGCACCGCCATCCACCACTTCCCTTGACTTCGTAGGGATCCGCCCTTCGGATTTGGCTCGCCCCTCCTCGTGCGGTTCCGGTCGCACCCTTCCCCGCACAACTCGTGACAGAGGTTACGGACGGATTTTTTGTGCAATCCGCTTCACGAGGACACAGCACCTTCCCTGTGGAATCCTCCGAGGCCTTCTTTGCGGAGGACCGGGGCTTATGCGGAGACCTGCCGATTGACCTTCTCGGCTGGAAGGGATCAACGGCCACCAAGCCCTTGGCAAAACCAACCTAGTCCTCCAAGCAATCTCCCTCGGATTGCTCCATCGCAGCTTAAGCAAAAACACCGACTGGGACGCCAGGCACTACGTCCACTATACTATTGCGTCTGGCTTTATTTTGGAGAGAATATGGTGAAAACTTTGCTGAAACACAATAGGTGGTGTTGATTGTTTCTTGTATATGGTAAGATCAAAAACAAAATTTATAAGGTTGATTCTAAATGGAGGATATGAAATAGGATACGTTGGAAAAAAAGGAGGTAGGTCTACATTTAAAAGCTCTAGTAACCTCTAGATATGTACACCTATAGGTGCAGTGAAACATGGATGGTCTTCATACCTTTGCAAATTAGGATTCGCAAGAACTGCAGTAAAAGGCAGGGGAATCGGTTGCCCTTTAAGACAGGCTATGTAAGATGCTAGAAGTTGGTCACATCTATCCTAAAGTGATGGTTCACCACACTCAATAAGTACGCTAGTGAAAGGGTTTGATCTAAAAGTACCTGTAGCAAGATGGAGAAAAGCATGATGTACAGCATTTAAAATCTTCAGTGCAGTATTACGTGCTGAAGAGTAGGCAAGACAGCCATAATCTACGCTGGAACGAACTAAGGAATAATAAAATCGCAACATATATGATCTGTCGGTTCCCTAATTAGTTTTGCTAACAACTCACAACATAACTCGCAGTTTGGAACATTTTGTTTTTAATTGTTTGATGTGATTGACCCATGTAAGATGGCTGTCAAAAAATAAACCTAAAAACTTAATATCACAGGAGGTAGCAATTTGCTCTTCATTCAGAAAGATTTGTGGTATAAAAGGGTTCCGCAAGCAAGAAAAGACTACACATTTTGTTTTCTCAGGTGAAAATGCGAAGCCAGTAACCTTGGACAAAGCTTGAAGGTGAGATATTGTGTTCTGTAATAGTCTCTCTGCCGTGGCTGTTGAACAGGACATAATATATATATATATATAGCAAAATCATCAACAAATAATGAACATGAAACAGGTAGATGCAGATATTCAGTAATACTGTTGATGACTATAGCAAACAAGGTGGCACTTAATACATTTCCTTGAGGTACTCCAATCTCCAAGGTGACGCTACCTGATTCTCCAACACGGACACGGAAAGTTCAGTCATTTAAGAAATCCTTGATAAAGCATACACCACTTGACTTCCCATTCTTTAAGGGTGTTAAGAATACCATGTTGCCAGGCCTCGTTGTAAGCCTTCTTGATATCAAAGAAGATAGTGACGAGGAGCTGGTGGAATAGGAAAACATTTTCAATAGCTGCTTTCAGTGACACTAAATGATCAGTTGAAGAATGTTCTTGGCAGAAACGAGATAGGGCGGTAGCTTGAGGGGTTTGGTTTGCCTTTACCAGGTTTAAGTACTGGTACAGAATTGGTAGAAGAGCATCGACGGAATGTATGTATTGCGATCGCGAAGATGATATTGAGCACACATTTACTGACTGCCATAAATGGAGAGAAGAATTAGTAGACATCGATCTATCATCTGATGTTAACGGCAGATTAATTAATCACATGTTGCAGAGTGAAGATGCCTGGAAGAGGGTTGATTTAGCTATTAAGAAAATATTAACGCAGAAAAATGAGGACGAGAGGAGAATGGGGTTCTGATCTTAGTATAGGGAAGGGCGGATAGCCCCAGTGGTGAGGACTGGCATGCTGAGGTGTGCCAGTTTCGATGAGCCACTGGGGACTCCAAGGGTTTTCTTGATAGGAAAGATCAAAGAAAAGACCCAATCGTCACGTCAAGACAATCATGGTATGGCGTGGCGATATATATAGATGGGCATATCAATAGACTCAAAAGAACTGACCGGTGGGCCGACCTGCCATGCCGGACACACAGCTGGTAGGTGGGAAGGCCCATTTGAGTACAAGAGGCACTCCCCTGGGTGGCGCAATACCAACCATTCGGACCGGCCCAGGGGAGGAGAGTCAAAAAAAAAAGAAGGTTTAAGTACTGGTACGACAATGGTTTGTTTGTGGGATACATCTATTAGCACTGTCAAGTATCAGGGATGTAAAAGAGGTAAGTTCGTCAAGGGCATCTGCACCATTGTCATACTGTGATGGGAAGGCTTTATGGTAACTTTTCCAATCTGCCTTTTCAACGATCCATCTCTGTGGCCTTTTATTCACCTTTCAGTCAACACCAAAAGCTATAGTAATTAGCCTCCAGTCACTGCCGTGAAGGTTGTCACAAGCAGACCAATTAAGACAAGGAAGTAAATTTGGTGAGCATAAGGAGGGTTGATGTTTGACTGTGTACCAGAAGATGAGGACTTACATGTGTATGACCCATCATTCAGTAGACAAAGGTCGAAGTCTTGTCTCACTCCGTTTATCATATTTCCCCGAGAGGAGCAGAAATATAAACCCCAGGAAATATGATGGACATTGAAGTCTCCTACTATTAATGATGGTAATGGGATTTGCCTGAGGAGATTTGATATTTCTAGAGCATTGAAATCAGAGTTTGGTGAGATACAAATTGCAGATATGCAATTTAAAGGGGATTGAGATTTTTACAGCAACAGCAGGAATGTGGGTAGCTAGAGGTATCCTTGTAGCCGACACCTCATTCCGCATGAAAATAGCTACAGTACCACTGTACTGTCTACAAGACAATCGTATCTCTCACAGACATAGCCTCTGAGTGTTACTGCATCTTGTTGTAATAGATACGTTTCTTGGTATCACATTAGTAATGGTTCATGTGCGCATATCAACACTCTAACGTATTCAATGTGGGACCGAAAACCTCTAACGTTCCACAGAATAATGCTAATGAATAAAGTTAGTTGGATACAGAATTACAGATAAATATATGACAAAATTAGTGATCCAGTTTTCCTTTTTTGATTTTTTGTTTTAAGAAATTCTGATGCCCAGGGATCGGGCAGTTCCTCCACCACATCCTCCAGTTAAAATGGTGTTGGAGGGGAAGGTTTTGAAAAATGGGAAGTTGCAGACATCATCCCAGAGGAGGTAGTTGTGTGGGCTCCATTAACAGGGAGATTATTTGGTAGCTTACCATCAGCTGCATTTATCCTTGTCTGCAAAGGTAAAACTTTAGGGACGGGAACTTTCAGGGGATCCCACTAGTGTTAGTTTCACTAGCTGTAACTACCGACTTCTTATTAATTTTCATTAACTCAAAAATAGTTGCAGTAAGTGAAGCAGACTGATCAGATAAAATCAGAACAAGCTTTTTCAGCTCACTGCAGGATCCGCACTGTTGGTTGCTTCCACTTACAGGAGCTTTACTTGATGTCGCAGCGGCAAAAGAGACATCTGGTTTAACGAGGTCTCAGGAGCTAAGTGTCTTTCTACATTTTCTTCGGATGGCTGGGAAAAAAAACTTTTGCTCGGTACAGATTTTTAGGATTGCTTTCTCTTTTTTAAAACTTGGGCAATCTCGAGATCAAGCTGAATGTGTTCCCCCACAGTTTACCCATTTTTCTTCCTCTTGACATTTGGTGTCCTCATGGCCTTCTTTTGCACATCTAGCACATATTGCATTCTTTGTGCAAGAAGCTATGGTATGGCCATATTTTTGACACTGGAAACACTGCCGTGGGTTAGGGATGAATGATCGTACTCTAACCAATAGGTATCCTACTTTAATTTAATTTTCTCCAGTGGTGTGGGAAGGTTGAAGGTTAAAATAAGAGAGGGAGTAGGTTCTTCCAACCCACTCTAACGTTTCATTATTCTCTTTCTTCACTTCTGTAACACCTTGGGGAAAGTGCTTCGGCAATTTCTTTAACGTTCAGCTCAAGAAGATCCTGGCAAAAAAATGACTCCTCAGCTACTATTCAAGGTTTTATGACATACTGCATTTATACTTATACCACCCACATTCGTCAGATGTAGGAGCGATCTACTTTGCTCTTCACTGAAAGTCTATATTAATATTGATCTGTCTCTCAGTTTTGTTATGTTCTTGGAGGAACCGCTTGGACCAGTTACTACCTTACTGTTCAGGATAGGTGAGACCTTATGAGGAGAGCCACCTTCCTGATTATTCCAAAGAACAACAAAATGAATGATTTTATTCTTTATGTCGGATTATTTACGATTCTCTTCTGCAAGACTTTTATCCTCGTCAGACAAAACTGACCAAGGCCTTTTCACTAGACTAAAACTGGTGGTTTTTCAGATGGACCACCAACCATCATTGGTTTTATTTGTGAACTTGAAATTTTGATCCCACAAGTACTGGCGATATAACAGACCAGCGTTATATCACCAAGTATATGTGTAAGAAGAAATAGTGTAGAATGTTGTTATGCAGTTGTGTAAAAGTATATGTTGTAATTTGTGTAGTGTTTTAGGTGTAGTGTATGTTTATAGTGTAATGTGTTCTACAGCTCAGTGTATAGTGGGAATAAAAGCTGCATAGCCAACCCCACTTATTCTTAAAGAACAAGACTCCCCGATGAGAAGGCAATATATGTGGTAACAATATAAAGTGTACAAAAAAACTCCAGTTGCAAGTATACGTCTATGAAAACGTGTTCATTTATAACAGTTATGCCTGTAACTGGATATATATATATATATTAACTAAGAAAAATCAATTCTTTTTTTTTGTTGTATTTTTTCATATTCCCCTCTGTATTAATTATGTCAAAGACAAAAGTATAAAAAAGTTTACCACCAAGAGTACAGAATTCAATAATACTTCTTACCTTATGCTTGTTGTTATTACATAAAAGCGCGTTTGAGGGTTTCCCTCATTATCAGTTAATAAAACAATTCTTTTTAAAAATCAGAAATTAAAAATTTAAAACTTAAAATTATAAACATATAAAAATATATAGTCATAAAAGTTAAAAAGACTAAAAATGTTTATTAAATGTGGGTAGCCACACATACAGTACTGATTTTTAAAAAAGAATATGTTTTATTAACTGATGATGAGGAAAACCTTTGAAAGCCCTTTTATATAATAACAACAAGCATAAGGTAAGAAGCATTATTGAATTCTATACTTTTCATAGCAAACTTTTTATACTTTTGTCTTTGATATATATATATATATATATATATAAAATTAATAAATAGATTCTTCCAGATCTGAACTTAAGTTAATTATTGAAGAAAAATAAAAAAAATATAATAATAAAGTAACTGTTTTAACAATTAAAAAATTGTTCTAACAAAAAATATTCTATTTTAATATGATACATCAGAAAAATTCATAAACATTATTTATAGTTAAAAATTTAGCTCAAATAAATTGAAACATTTATTATCAAAACCAAAAAATAAACACAAAGAAAAACTGCTATTATAAAAGAAAAAAATAATATAATGAAAATTGTACTAACTACTTAATAAGCATAGATATAGCTAATAAGCATAGTGCAGAATTATTAATACGGCATACATAGAATGGAATGCGACAAGAATGGAATGTCCTCCCCCTCCTATAAATTATCTCAATGGATGGGATACAGAAAGAGGTAGAGAAGAGGACAAAGGTTAACTTAAGAAGCTTGTTGTTTAGAGATAGTTTAGTTGTGGTGAGAGAGGGGAAAGAGAGAGCATGCATATGAGTGGAAAAAGAAAATAAAAAAATATGGACAGAATTTTGCAATAAGAGTAAGGTGTCATGCCAGAAAGGTATCAGAAAAATATATGAGGTCAGAATAATGTTAAATGAAAAATGGCAGAAAGGAAGAATAGTACATATATTTAAATAATTTTATCAGAGGATTAGAAATTAGAAAAAGAAGTAAGAACAAAAATTCAAAAGCAAAATTGTCAAAAATTTCAAAGTGTCAGAAATTTAATCTGGGATAAAGAAGTCCCACTGCAGTAAAAAAATAAAAAAATAAAACAATGACGCACTTATTTTATACTGGTACCGACTTATGCGGCAGAAATATGAACAGAAGGAAGAAGGGCTGAAAGTATGATGCTGGCAGGTGAAATCAAATCTACGAGTAGTATTTTGGGAAAAAACAAGGAGAATAGGATAAAGAATGACATAATATGAGAACAGCTATATAAGGGAAAGAGTAAATTTAAACATAAAAACATAACATAAATTACATCTATTAACATAAATACATGTACAATAGATGTATTAACATAAATACATCTACAATACTACAAAAACAAATAATAACAAGTACATAACTACAACTTTTAGACATGGTAAAACTATTTAAAACAATTACCCAGATAAAAAATAGTACTTAAAGAAGTAAATAAAATTAACAAAAAAAAATTCAATGCAAGTAAAATTTATAATTAATGGACATTATATTTATAATATCTTGGCATTTTATTAACATCTGACATTATATATATATATATATATATATATATATATATATCACAACTACTACCATCATTATTATTATTATACTGATATGAATTATCTATGAAAAAAATATGAACACAGTAATGATACACTTGCTTATGAACCAATAAATAAATTTTCAACAGAACTAGCTGAAATAGAAAACCTTGCAAAGGGTTAGAAAGTGTAGCAATGTTTTAAAACAGAACTTAATTAAAGCTTTAATTTTTTTAAACTAAAACAACATTAAACAAACATTTCATTAAAGTACATTATTAATCATAAAATACTTAAAAAATAACTAATTTTAGTCCATACCTGAGCAACAGTTTGCTCTCCAAGAGGAATATCATCTGTACGTAAAGCTACACGCTGAACAACAGCAGTAGAATCTGCTTCTAAAATTATTCTGTAAATATAAAATAATCTTATAAGTAGTTTATTTGAATTATTTTGTGAGGCTACACACAATTTCCAAGATGACAGTTAATAACTTTTTATAAATACACTAGCAGACCCGGTAAAGCTTCGCTACAGCTAGATTTGAGTGCATATATAGATTAAATGAACACAATTGAAAGTTCGATAAAACATTAAAAAAATGAACATTCAGAACTTCACAAAATTTAAACTTTCACTTTATCCCTTTTTCCTTATTTCCTTTCCCCCTTTTCCATTTTCCCTCCATTCCCCTATTTCCCTTTTTTGATTTTCCCTATTTCTTTTTTCTGAATTTTCCCTTCTCTCATTTCCCCTTTTTTCTTTTTCCCGTGCGTAAATCAGTCCAGTAGCTTTTAGTCTATAGCAGACACCTTTAGGAAAACACTGCCTTTTATATATATACAGAAGAAGAAAGAATGTTTGTATATTTGTTTGTTGGTGTTGTAAATATTTCGACACCCGTGCCACCTAGCAGGCAAGGTTTTGCAAAAATTTGTCTTTTCATGTAACTAATGTGTATTCTGAATATGAGCCAAATCGGTTCATAAATACAATTTTTCGAAATATCTCAACCCCAGCCCCACCTAGCAGTTCCATTTTTTGCCAAAATATTTGTTTTCATGTAACAAATATATAATCTGAATATGAGCAAAACCGGACCATAAATACAATTTTTGAAATATCTCAACCCCAGTGCCACCTAGTGGATGCATTTTTTGTAAAAATATTTATTTTCCTGTAACTAATAGATATTCAAAATAGGAGCCAAATTGGACCATAAATGCAATTTTTTGAAATATCTTAACCCCCGCAGCACCACCTAGCATGTCCAAACTAATTCAGAAACTTACACGGGCGTGCACACAACAACTCACGAAGGTTTAATCGCAATCAGATTAATGGTATAGGAATGCATATAGGACAAACAAATAAATAAACATTAATTTTTATATATGTATATATATATATATAAAACATTAACTTTTTCATAAAAAGATTTTGTTATTGCTAAGTCCAGTGCCTCAATAAGTAAACACTATATACTATATATATGCTACCATAATGGAAAAACCTGTGAGGAGTGGACTGGACAAATCGATCATGAAACAAGGCAGAAGCACTTTTAAGAGATGTAAAAGGCATCAACTGATTGATACAACCTAAAAAACAAAACATAATGTTTAATGTATGGCTGCCTTTGCATACTGCACTGCACAGCTTGAAGTAATAGAAAACCAAATCTCAAATTTCCAAACAGATTTTATTTTTATTACTTTCCTATTTTGGCAAAATATTTTCTTCAGTAAAGTATTCTGTAAGTAAAGCAGTTTCCTGACCAAAATTCTGGACAGTGAAGTATAGGATCCTCTTCTAGAGTTGTAGCATAACAGAAGCTTAAATAAAAATGTAGGTTACCCAAATTAAAAATTATAATGGGTCAGTTAAGCTAAGATTTAGCAGAATATTATGAGGTATGATGGAAAAACAAATGAAATCTTGAATTGCAAATGAAGTAAAGGAATTAATTACAAAAGGGTGATGGAATGCAAGTAACAATGAATAAAATGTCAGGACAACAAATATAGTCTTATAAATATTGAAGTAAAGAATTGTTCTAATGAAAATGGATTCAAATTCTAATCAGTAATATATAAAAAGTTCACATCCTCTTCAGCAAGAAGTGAAAAATTAGTAAAGGAATAGATGACTTAATAAAGTACGTAAAAGATTATGTAAATACAATAATAATATTAATGGGATTTATACTGATACAGAAAGTGAAGAAAAAGAAAGGAAAATAGCTGGGAGAAATGGGAGACAAAAGCAAAAGAATGAAAAGATAATGCCTTGTTTTCAAGATATCTTAACCTACATTCACCTAGTTATGATGAAATGTAAATTCACAACAAAGAAAAAGTGGAAAAAACTGGGGAATAAAATATGAGATTTCTAATTTATTTTATGGATCTTGGTTTTTTCTCTGAAGGATATGAAACAATTAAAACAGGGCAGAAATTTAAAAAATATGACAAGATAAAAAACCTTGGATAAAAATAGATATTCTGTATTATTACTAGTGGACAATGATCTAACTGACTAATATTCACAATTTATCAAATAAAGTTAAAACACTGTTTTCTTTCAAAGGTCATAATTTGGGCCATTAGCCAAAGAACTAGTGTATTAAACTTACTACATCAGTATTTTGTTTTGGTAATGTTAAATTTATACTACATTAAGGCCAACCTCAACCACACAATCTGTTAAACTCCCTCCAGGGCCTCAGATGAATATTCCACCTAAAGCATGTCATACACGTAACACATGTTGATAACTTCACAGCTCACAATGACTATCTCCCACATTTTTCAAACATTCTCTAAACATTTATCCTAAGCACAAAACAAAATGGAGTGAAGATAAAACAACTCTCACATACTACAAAGAATGTCCATTTCTTCTTCAGTGAAATCACTTTCTACTGCTACTGCTGCTGTTAATCCCCAACAAAGACTGGCAATTATTTGAAATCTATTTCAAACACACCAGTGCCCTAAATAATATTTAATACATTTCTCTGATGTATTAGGTTAAATAGGTTCCTGAAACCAATAAAGTTAATGTTATAACTTTCATCACTTATATTTACCTTAACATACGTTTAATTTAATTTTAGTAGTAAAATAAAGAAACCAAATTCTTTTTAATAAAAAATTCCATAATTTAAGAATCAAATCATGTTAAAATCAACAATATTCAATGCCAACTATAATTAAAAGCAAACACTATGACACTTTTATTATTACTGGTAACAAAAAATCAAATTATAAAAATATTACCCGCCATCGCAAATCTCATCCATCGCTAACATAACTGTATCAAGATTTTCCATAACAATTCTCTTCTCAACATTTTTGCGTAGTATCTGACTTACTGAATCGTAAAGGCATTGCAATACACTCATTAATATTAACTGAAATAAAACAAAAAAATTTGTAATTTAATTAATAAACAATAACCACATAACACTGACTTTTAATCATTTTAATGAATACAGATATGCTATCTATATATGAAATGGTTACAGCTGCCAATAAATTACAATATGTCAAGTAGTATCCCTGTTAGCTGCTAAGTATTAGATTGCTACTATTAACAGAGGCAAGAGATACCAAATTAATGAAACTAAAACAAGCAAGTAAAGATATACCACAGAAAATTTTTAAATAGGCTAGAAATGTTTTAAACTGGATAACACATTTTGGAAATTATGAGCATGATTTGCTCATAATTAAATTACCCTACCCCTAAGTTACCATGATATTAGCTTCTTTGAAACTTGATACTATTTAACAAAAGAGACGAATATAATTGGAAGGAATACTTGAATTAAGGCAATCATAACCTTTCCATTTACAATAAAATCTTCAACTAAGGCAAAATATATTTATACAAGTTCATCATTAATCTATTTTCCTTACCTCAAATACTATCATTCATTATGAATACATAAATATTTATCGGTAGACTTTTCTTTCAATATATTGGAGGTATGTGAAAACGTTGATTACACAAAAATACAATCGAAGGCTAAATTGTTTTCAATTACGAAGTACACGCGAACACGAATAAGCAACTTTATGAAAAAATACCAACTCCCAACAGCAAAAAAATTTCAAGTAAACAGAAAATAAGAACGTCTTCGTTAAGTAAAAAATATTGTTTGAGGCGTGAAGAAAATGACTGTCCTCGTTTCACAGATTTTGTAGAAAGCACCTAACTTTTGAGGTTTTAAATTAGCAATGATATGAATCAACAGTTAAATATATAACAAAGTTTACAATAAAGCTAAACCTTGAAAAAAAGTCAATCCATCAACGATCAGCAATTGAAAAGTGAGATGTGCTAATGAAGGTTTTAGTTAGTAACGTAGTTCATTAAAATACTGTGGAAACAAATATACTAGTTCAGCAAGAACTATCTGATGTTTTAACTGATTACTTCAGGAATGACAACCACTACTTATTCTACAACATGAAAACTTCACGGTAACGGTCGTAGTGTAATCCAGATTAAATTAATTATTACAATTTTAGAATATTCAACAAACGTAAGTGACAACTTTTAAATTTTATTTAAAAATCCCTATCAAATTAAGAATATAGAAATGAATTAATCATATGTTAATCGTTGCTTAGCTAGTAAGGTCTAGTTATACACAACCTTTTTTAATAGGTTACGTTCTTTTACGATAGTAACAAGAATATTTTAGAACAATTCTTTGCCGCTATTAACATATAATAACAAATAGGGCAACATTGTCTATATTATTAATTGCTGAACATAAACAACATGCGCTCGACACTAAGAAGTTAACCTAATTTGCTGTACAAATCTTATCATTATGAGTTAGTAAACGCTGACAAAGATCATTCTACTGTGAGGATGGAATTAAAGTAATTGGATAACATAATACAAGTAAGTAAATCTCTGTAGTCACAATGTAATCATGTTCCAATCCATTGAATTAAGTGATTTACGAATAAAATTTGCAATTCATGTAAAATTACTTAGCAGTTACTTAACTTCTACCAAACCATCTTATGGCAACTCCGAAAATTATGTTAATACATTCATACTGCATAAACTCATTTTTATCTCTTCAGTTTTCCTTCAACAAATTTTTAACACTTTATAACTTGAATTGATGCAGAATATATAAATAATACTTAGTATTTGTTATTTCTAATAGCATCTTAAATATAAGTCTACATTTAAATCAATTTTATTTTGATGATCTAAAGCAGTGCTGTTACCTTTCTTATAAATGCACCAAAATAGCCTGGTTAAGTAATTAGAAGGTAACATTTTTCTTGGTCCAATGCTTAAAAGAAAAGTAAACTAATTATTATTTAATTAGTTTAAATGTTTTATTGCAAAATTCCACCTCTGGTGTTTTCAGGAGGAGGGATTATGATGAATTTTATGACCAAAGTTAGTTAAAGACTGAAATTGATAAACTGTGTCAATAAAGCATAAAGATACTATACTTCCATTGAAGTAAATTAAAAATAAATGAGGGATTATAGGGTGCACACCTCCGTGTGTTTTCACTGATGAATGCCTCAAGTTTTATCAAACTGTTCAAAATCTCAAAATAACGTAATTAATTGTACTTTAATTAATGTGTCACGTATTTTACATGGAGGAATTTGACAAATATCTTGGTTTTTTTTTAATTTCTATTTCACGGCAGCCATATAATTTTTTAAATAATGTAATTATAGATGGTTACGGAAATAGATTCAGAAAAAAAAATATTAATAATACAAGTAAATAAATATTGTATGCAGTTAAACAATATTATCTTATATATATAGTATTCTCAAAGTTTAATCTTTGACTGCTGAGGGTATTTTATTTACCAACCGATTTGTGTGAAATTCTTTCTGATCACAAAAACTAGGCACATAAAATATTAAGACATTTTTTATTGTGTATAATCAAAATGACAGCCAATAAAATAACAATTTCAATAGTTCAAGAAATTTATTTTACATTAAAGCAACTAATATTACTGTTGACTAAGATGACTAGTGAACTGAAATCCCTCCAACACTACATACTGACAGCAATACCACAATGAAATGTAAGCATTTCTGAAATAAGTCATCAGGATTTGGTAATCGTCTTTAAAACCTCATCAGTATTTAGATTACGGGAGTGAATGTGTTCCTCCAAACAGTTCCCATAAAAAAGAAAAATAGTTAAATCTGGCAATATTGATAGCCAGTCAAAAAATGTGCAACTCCTTCCAATCAATGAGACCACTAAGCGTCAAAATTCAACTGAAGTTTTAATTTGAAAATTAATTATTTTGTATGCAACAAAAAAGCCCAATATTTTATGACTTGTTTTAGTGCCCATGTAAAATTTCTGCCAAATCATTTGGTAAATAGAATACCTACAGTCAGTTGAAAATGAAACCTCATTATAGAGTAAACTGTTTATAATGAATTTAAATATAATTTATTCTTTTTCACGTAACAGAAGGAAAAACTAAAAAATAATTTAAGAAAATTCAATTCTATAATGCCAACAAAATGAATAGTTGAAAATTTAATTTAAAAAACAAAGTAAGTATACAAAATAGCAAACTACTAATAATAAATGATAACTGAAGCATTCATTTATATTAATATTTACAAATACAACATTAATATGCACCCCTGCAAAGTCCAAGGAAACTTCATACCCTAAACTTGATGGTTCCTCAACACTGGAACATCTCAGATAGTACTATCCTGAAAGCTGAAGAATATGAGATATGAAGCATGAACAAAATACCAATGGCTGTACCTGTATTTAATGAACTATTTTCTGTATATCATGAGGTTAAATAATACTTATACAGTTTCAAAGTAAACTGTTGGCAATTATTAGTGACTAATGACTAGAGCCAACTTAAAAGGTAGTTCAGTTACTTCCTGATACAGCTATTACATTTACTATCAATTCAATATCTGATTGAAGAAAGGACTCTAGTAAAAAAAAATGATTTAGAAATAAAAATATCTGTCTACATAAATAACTCATTCAGTTTAATAAAAACATGACACTACATTTTTCCAACTTTTTGAAATTTCTAATTACATCAACTTGAAAGCGAGACATTAAAATTTTCCTTTAAAAATTCATCTAAAAAATGACAACTGATACTTGTAAATAATAATAATTGATTTAGCTGCTGACCTTAAAAACTACAATATATGTCAAAAAAAATGACCTAAATCTATATTCTTAAAACATTAAAAGTGAGTATTAAAAATGGAAGTATTTATATAAACAATTCCTATTTCCCTTTCCTTACTGACCGGAAAAATAATAAAAGCATACAGGAGTTTTATATTTTGTGCAGAATTGCAATTAAAAATATCTTGCTTAGTTAGGAGGCTGCAAACAATACAATGTGACTGGTGACCAGCCACATATGCAATTTCCTTATCCTGTATTAATGAGTTCCTTATGCATGCGTATGATTTCTACTAAAAAGCAGTAAATGCACACTACAATATGTGTAACTAAAAAAATATACAGCTATATTTTACTTAACAATATTACAGAGCAGAAATTACACTTTAGTAATAATATAAATATTTAAAATGTAGAAAAAAATCTGTGCAATGAACAATGTAACAAATAACTTGATTAGATGAGAGTACAGCAAGCAACATGATAAATACATAAAAAAGGTATATCACATTAAGATCAAAAGTTTTGATCTTAGGACAAAAATATATAAATCAACATCTACTCAACATATGAAAATGAAATTAGCACTTCCAGTTTCGTCCTGCTAGTACAGATTATCCAATTTGTTATTCTCATTTTTATACGGGGTGATTTATTTTACAAATATGTTTTGTAATCTAACGAACAAAAATGATGCCATATAATATGCTGTTTTCTGTTAATAGTTCTATTAAACCTACGGATCTAGTAATTTAAATGACATGGCTCTTATATGATGTATAATCTTTGGCAAAATTGGATCCTTATTAATTTTACTCTCTCAGAAACTAAAAAAAAAGTTGTCATGATATCTAAAATATGAAATTCATCAATTATCAATGGTTTCTCATGCTGTGTCACACGGGTGCAATGAAAACAGGAAGACTGTCTGTTCAATTTTTTTTTTTAAGGTTGATATGTTTTACATATTGAATGCACAACTTTACATTTGGCGCAAAAATAGAATTTTGGTAATTAAAAAAAAAAAAAATGTTAAAATTTTTATTTTTTTCTCAAAAAGTATTTAAAATTTTTTAAAACTGTATATTCAGTTGAAAGAGCAAAGTGAGTTGTACATTCACAAAAAATGTCAAGTTTCTCTCTTTTATAGTAGCTGAGAAAAGTATACCAACTAGAAAAAAATCAAGTTTTGTAAAAGCTGCATCTAAAAAATCTTATAAACAGGAAACATACCTTTAGTACTGTCTACCGCTATTAGATAGTGTTTGGTCTTCCTGCTGTTCATAACTATCCTCTAATTTTCTTCTGCTGAGATTCTTCTACCTAATTTTTTTCTCTAGTTGGATGTCTCGCTCACTATATCTCACTTGCTCCTCATATAGTTTTTTTCATTACATCAAGTGTGTATTTGCCTGGATCTAATTTCATTTCTTCTAAAGCCAGAACGTTTGCTATATTACCTACATTAAACTTGCAAATGGGATTATATATTCCAAAATGAAGGGTTTTAATTCCAACAAAAATTCTTTTGGGTATTGTCAACCAAATCATATTGTTCAAACTTTCATTGAATATTTTGGTTCTGCCAGATAAACATTTTTCCAGCAACACACTATCAGATAAATCCTTGAAAAATGGCTTAATTTCATCTACGATTATTTTATTCAAATGGAAGTGCTGATTATGGTCATAAGGTATTTCCCTTCTTTCAGCATCCCAGTACTTACACCACGTGTCATCAGATGACGGGCAAAATTGATGTGTGGGTTCTTCATTACTGGAATGTACATGATAAAACTCAGCCCAAATTGCCTGCCTCATAGCTGCAACACTAACAGTGTTTCATCCGATTGCTGAGCTATAGAATAACTGCAATTTTAATATTACAGAATTTGTAAGTCTATTCTCACCAATAGGTTTAGAGTTTTTTCTTCTGAGCTTTGTGTTGGGATTTTAATGCTCTTAATTAGATGCCCATCCGCTTTTGAACATGCCCAACATATTCTAGTTTTTCAATTATAATATCAGGACCATAGGGAAATAAATTAGCAAAACTCTGGAAGGCAGAAGAATCACCATCACCCCAAGTATTTCACATTAAAAAAGCTCCTGCAAGCATTGAAATATCTAGTGCGCCTGTCACCTCCATTCTACCACTTGCATCAGAGTAATTTGCTTTACAGGAATCAGTATGTACATTTTTTAATTTATCTGGGCACAAAGTGTTTTGATAGTATTGACACATCCAACATTTTGCCTGTATCAACAGATGTTCCGTTACTAAACCACTGAAAGAGGTATAGCCTCTTTTTTGCTACAACCTATCAACTCTAATGCAAATATTTTTAACGTCAAATTACTTAAAAACTTCTTGTACAGCATTCTTCATTGATGACCTGCACAATTTCTGCATTACAGAAAAGGTATCATATCTAGGTATCATCTTAGGTATCCTGATCATACCTATCAGGAGGTGGTGGAAGATTCAGTATTTCACAAATAAATCTGGTAGCAGTTCTACCTATGCCAATTGCTCAAAAACCTTGCACTAATCTAAATTAAAAAATCTCTTTTCAGCTTCATCCTCTTCAACAAATGTTTGTTTACAATTAAAAACCACAGTTCTGGCTTCACAAGAGGCACAATCAAAAATTATTTTTGCAGCAAGACCAATGACGCGTATTGTTTTGTGTAGGATAGGTTATGTTTATACGAGGGTTATTTTTTTTCAAGGGCCGATCGGTCGCGAAATAAAAACCCGCGCAAAAATCGGATGAACCTTTGCGCATATGTGTTGCGCAGCGTCTCTAGTATGGCCTTCAATCACGCCGCGTCACTTCGTTTAGTTCTGAACACGCAGCTAGCACGTAAACATGTCTACAACAATAGCATCTCCCGCCAAGTGTGAAGTGCGTGCGGTAATTCGATTTCTTCAGGCGGAGGGGTGTAATGCAGCTAAAATTCATCGACGAATAAGTAATGTGTACGGTGAAACTTCAATGAGAGACAGCAAAGTGCGACAAGGGTGCAGGAACTTTAAAGCAGGACGTACAGATGTTCATGATGCAGGCGGTCAGGGAAGGAAACGAGTGTCAACCGATGAATGAAGTTCTCTTGGTGGAATTCATGGAACGTGGCTCGGCCATCACTGCAGCCTCATACTGCGTGACTTCAACGTCTACAAAGGGCAATTCAGAATACGCGGAGATGAATGTTGTCATCAGGCATTGTCTTTCGCCATGACAATGCTCGGCCGCACACTGCAGCTGTATCAAGAAGCTCCTGCAGCGTTTTCGTTGGGAAGTGTTTGATCACCCACCATACAGCCCGGACTTGGCTCCATCCGATTTTCACCTCTTCAGAATACACGGAGATGAATGTTGTCATCAGGCATTGTCTTTCTCCATGACAATGCTCGGCCGCACACTGCAGCTGTATCAAGAAGCTCCTGAAGCGTTTTCGTTGGGAAGTGTTTGATCACCCACCATACAGGCCGGACTTGGCTCCATCCGATTTTCACCTCTTTGCTCACATGAAACGCTGGCTAGGAGGACAACATTTTGGCAAGACATCGAGCTGCAGACCAGCGTAGAAACATGGCTGAAAACACAGGCGGCTCCGTTCTATGACGAGGGTATTGGAAAGTTGGTACCACGCTACGACAAATGTGTAAATCGGAGTGGCGACTATGTGGAGAAATAGCGTAACTATGTAAGTACTTGTTACAAATAAAAAATTTTTTATTTTCACTGGTTTTAATTTCGTGACCGATCGGACCTTGAAAAAAATAACCCTCGTACATACTCTGCATGCTGCAATCTTTTTCAAAGACAACATTAATTCACTGAGATCAACAACATATATTGCAAATCACTGAATACATTTTCATAACGCTCAAAAGGATTTTGTAATTTTTCTGCAGACGTCAAAATTTTTGTTTGCTAAAGAGACAACAGTAGAAATGGTTTGGGTTGTTCGAGTCCTGTTATTAAACCCACCTTTTCGTTTTTTAAAATCAAGTTTCAATTTAGGCACATTAAACTAAAAATACAACTATTTACACTATAAAGAACGATAATAATACCAATCCAGTCTGATAACACTAATACCCACAACAGCACACTTCTAAGAAAACATAAACAAGTAGGATTACAACAACGGAATATTATACTCAACTCAATAAGGTTATGTTATAAACTAGTGAGAAGCTAGTTTAAAAGCAGCTCACAAGTTTATTACATAATTAGTTTAATGCAACTAGTTTATGTTTTACTACTGTAAAACATAAAGATAATAAAGAATAAATATAATAAACAAAAACAGGTAAAAATCAACATTTTGTGATAAAATGAAAAACGTGTTAATAAAAAAAAAATCATAAAAACTTTTATATACAACACAGATAGGTGATTCAAATGGAATTGGGAAGAGGGCACTTTAAACTACATTATACAAACAAAAAAAAACTAAAAATCGCAAAAATTTTCAATCTATGGCGCGCTTAAGGTATTTACTATCGAAGTCTCACCTAAACTAATAAATGTCAATAATGTTCAATTACCTTCCTTTCTTTTTCCTGTTTAGCCTCCGGTAATTACCATTCAGATAATACTTCAGAGGATGAATGAGGATGATATGTATGAGTGTAAATGAAATGTAGTCTTGTACAGTCTCAGTTCGACCATTCCTAAGATGTGTGGTTAATTGAAACCCAACCACCAAAGAACACTGGTATCCACGATCTAGTATTCAGATCTGTGTAAAAATAACTGACTATTCAGTTACCTAAACAAATAAAAAAATGTACTTGGATTGTTTGAAATGTAAATTAAATAATCTACAGGCTCCGGTTTATTAAACATGGTTTGGTCCATGTTTTTACTTGTCCTCATCCTTCACTTCTTTATTTTACAATAGGCTATATTTCCTGTTTTTTTTATTACTACAACAGGTTTAAGGAATGCTATTTAATTTTTTTTTCATGTGAATAAGATATCATCATAGAATAAAAACTTCATCGATATGATCATATGAATAAAAGCTTCATTTTTTTTATTATTTTAATTCTGTAATATAAAAATATTTATATAGCTAAACGATAAAAATATCATTTAAACTTTATCATTTTTTTTTCTAGGTCCGAAAACTGAAATTTGAATGATGAGGCTATTTAACGAATTAGTAATCGCCTATTACGTAACGATGAGAAAGATCTAACAGAGATAAGACTTCATCCATCTTAAATGCTAAACATTATAAAGATATCAATATTTAACAATTATGATAATAAATACTCTTATCATATAACTGTTTTCAGTTCCATTCCAATCATACTTGATGTTAGACTATTAATCTACACACATTTATCATTACTGAAATGTGTGAACGATAGTGTAAATGAAACAGATCAGTTTTGTTTGTGATTTAAAATTGCTAATAATGGTAACAGGCTGCAAATTTTAATTGTTTACATTGAGTTTCATTTTGAAGTTTAATTTAAGATACAAATAATATGGTAGTATTCATTGGAACATTGTTAGTGTTATGTGTAATCGCATTTGGAATATCAAAACTGGTGGAAACAAATTCTTCAGTAACCAAAAACCATAATTTTGATAAACTACAAAACCGGTATTTAATAGTATATTATTTGGCGACATTTTCAGACTGGTTGCAAGGACCTTATGTTTATAAACTCTACAGTGATTACGGTTATGATGATGATTCTATTGCGATTTTGTATATAACTGGATTTGCATCTAGTTCATTGTTCGGAACAGTCGTTGGACATGTAGCAGATAAGTACGGTAGAAAGTTTCTATGTGCCTCATTCGGTATTTTATATGCATCATGTTGCCTTACAAAAATGTCCCCACAATTTAATGTATTGTTTTTTGGTAGAATACTTGGTGGGATATCAACTTCAATTCTTTTTTCAACTTTTGAAGCATGGTATGTAAATGAACATTTAAATTATTATAAACTTCCACCTGAATGGTTAAATATTACATTTGGCAAAGCAGCATTTTACACAGGATTACTTGCTATTATTGCTGGAATTGTATCTCAATTTTTAGCAGAAACTCTACAGCTAGGTTCTGTTTCACCATTTCTTTTAGCGATACCATTTCTTCTTGTTTCTACTTATATAGTTATCATGACATGGAATGAACATCCACCACCTGATATTGAAGAAGACAAACAATTATTGTTTTTTTCAGCACTTAAACTAGTATTCTGCAAAGAAACTATCTTATTGCTTCTAGGCTTAATTCAATCTTTATATGAATCTGTTATGTACATTTTTATATTTTCATGGACTCCCATTTTAGATGTCCTTCATCCACCACTAGGATTAGTGTTTTCAATATTTATGGTTGCATTTATGATCGGAACAAAACTTTACACCCTTCTCATATCAAAACGTTATCGTCCTCAAAATCTTCTTACATTAACGTGTGCGGTAGGACTAGTATCATACACTACAGTGACCATTACAATATCATCATCTTTACACAATAACCACAGCAAGCACAGTTATTACTTGTCAGAAACACTTGAAGAACTGCCTATAATCATCTCTTTTTTCAGTTTTGTTTTATACGAAATGTCAGTAGGTTTATACTTTCCTGCTATCGGATATCTACGAGGAAGAGTAATACCAGAAAAATACCGAGCCAGTGTTACCAATTGGTTTAGAGTACCGATGAACATATTTACTTGTTTTGGACTTACACTTAAACAAAAAGATAATAAAAATGACAGTAGCTCGGTAACAAAATCTACCCCGCATGTTATTAATCAGTATAAATTTCCATTAATTTTCTTTATATGCTGTATATTCTTAATATTAACAACAATTACAAGTACAATATTCAGCAAAAAATATGCCACAAAGATTACAAAAAATGAGAAAGAAATAAAGTTAGAGGATGGAAACCCTAATGCACAAGATGTGATAAATTTGTATACAGAAAATAAAAAGTCAGTGCCAATCTAATTATTAATTGTTGTTGAGATTTACATAATATTATAAGAAATATATATATATGTAAAGAATAAATGTTTACCTAATTGTATAATAAATATTTTTTACTTGTACATTTGTTTGTAATAAAAAAAAGTATGTGATGTATAAAAGATTAATGTGTTTTCTTCTTTTGAATTTAAAGAAAAATTAAGTGTTTCACAGGCAACACACTAAACATTTTATTGAATCGATGAATGAGTGTTATAGCATATGCAATACATCTAATCCGTACGACTTATATAATAACTTAAGGCATATTAATTTTGTTATAATAAAACTAACCAACAGATCTTGCAGTTTAATTAAACTGTCATCTTTGCATATCCTAAGCGTAATTCACCAAATGAAACTGCATTAATTAGTAAAGAATCTAAATATTGACATGGGCTTCCATGTCTTTACTAAACTCAAGCAGGATTTTGTGTTTAACACCTGATGACTGAATAACAAAAATGTCATATTCTGTATGCTATATCATTAAAGAAACAGTACTAGAACTCTTAAATAAATTAATTATTTTAATATCAATTTGGTTATGTCTAAGCTGACTATCCCACTATAAAATCACAATTTACGGTAACCATTATAAAATCCCATAATTTCAAATCTATTCTTCAAAACAGTATTTAATATACAGCTTGAATGATTATAATAGTAATAAATATAATATCTTTGAAAACTAAAAATAAGTTAAGAATGACTGCAGTGTTACATAGTGGGTCAAATTTGCTGCTACTAATGCAGTATTCTTTAAGTAAATAGTAAGTATACTTATAATTACAATCATTAAACTCATAATTTAAACTCAATTTATATGATAAAAAAATTAGTTAAAGAAATATAGTGGGATTTACAGCTGAAAAAAATTTCAAAATATCCTTTAAAAATACCAAATTTTAATCTCAAAAACAATTTGTTAAAAATTGTATATATAGTTAGGATGAAGAATTCTGAATTTTTACTCATACTTTTAGAATGTGACGATAAGTCACTTAATTTAGTATTGTATTTTGACCTACTATACATGGGCAATCTCTCAGTTAGTTACAGACACTAAAATTTGTAAAATATATCTCCTGTCCATACAAGAAAATAGTTACAAAACTGGCTGTATTTGTGCAAAATTACAGTCAAAAGCAAATAAAATATGCTGCATTTTATTTTAACTAATGCTAGTAGGGTAATCATATATATATATATGTATGTGTATATATATATATATATATATATATATATGATTACATACAAAATTTATTTTTTGTACAAAGAAAAATATTAAGAGTAGTAGTCGTCACATCGATATCACTTTTTTCAATGACTTATCAATACAAGTTTCAAAACTAACTCTACTGATAACAATACTAAAGGGCTAACGATATTTTTTGAATCTTCATTAACAAAGACATAAGGCTTACAAAACAAGTCAAAAGCCTTTCAGAGTAAAATAAAACATCTCAAAACAATGCACTGGTAGATGTTTCTTCATCTTGGAGGGTGTGAAATATTTCAATGGTTTTATTTCACCTTAAAATACCACTTGTTGCATGTAGCTTGTAAGATCATAATTTTTTTATAGTAAAATAGCTCTTCATAACTATACTATATTTAGTGGCACTATTGTATCCATTTTCTAATGAAAGTTAAAATAGGTAGAATCCTTGTCTGGCTAGAAAGGATGTGGAAAGCAGTAGAGGGGAGGTGGGTTTAGGAAGAGGTTTTCTATAAAAATTGGCTGAGGTCTTATATAAACAATAGTATCATTCATTAAGAGCTGTTTGCTAAAGATAGTGTGATCAATATTGTATGTTCAAAATGTTTCTCAGTCCAAGCGACGTTACATCCTTTCCTTTATTTATTAGAATTTTTTTCTTTAATTACTGTAGAAATGTCAGCTCAATTTAAAGTTTCTATGTAGGCTACTTTGATTTTTAGTTATAATCAATAATTATACAAACTAATTATCTAATTCTATTGGAGAATTATTTCACTTACTAAAATAATACATGAACTGATCATTTTACAGTCAAAGGCCTTTCTCATTCACAGACACTTGCCTTATCCAGACAAAGATTTTTCACATCATGTACTCAGAAGAGAATTCTGCAGTACACACATTATTATTCATGCAAAAAAATACAAATGAAAGGAGAAATTACAATTTAGCAGTTTGATTACGGGTAATGCTTTCAATCAAATAATTCTGAAAAATACATTTTTACTTAAGTGACTGACATGACATACACAGTCCCTTAACGAAAAATGCAACTATTAATTGGTTAAAATGACATGCATGAGTTGTTATGCATCAACATCTTGCAAGATAATAATAAATTTCAATTTAGTACTTACTTTATTTTTTAAAAGACTGATAAACATAACAAATGATACAAAAATAATAAACATAATACAAATATGTAAAATAAATTTAATCTAAAAGCAATACTATAAGAGCTTAACAATAGAATTACCAAAATCACTTACGATAATGATCAAAAGGTTATCATTTTAATTTTTTACTTGAAGATATCAATTAACAAAAATTAATTATGCACAAAATTAATGTAAATAAAAAAAAATACATACTGTACTATTTAATGTAATACACATAACTTATGTTTAAGACTAGCAAACCAAGAAATATGTTACTAAAATAGCATTATTTAAAAAGACATATACTGTTTAACGTAAATACCATTCAAGGTAACATAAAATAAAAGCTTATATACAAGTAAATATTTTCTTAATCATTCTTATTTACTTTCATCAACGGCATCATATGATATTTTGCTTTGTTGCAAAATATCATATGTGTATCTAGTTACATCTGGTACAATCATCCTACATGGCTTAACATTGCAAATTAAAAAAGATGTTCCCAGGAACAAATATGACTACCGTAAAGATCAGTCTAGAACTGATTCCTATAATGGATGCCTCCATCTCTAGGTTACAGGTAGAATAAAAAAAAGTTTGTTTTTGCACCGACACTACATCTCTGTTCTTGGACATATCTTATCCCATCCAATCCTTTTCATGTGGATAAGCTTCCCCCGTAGATAGAATCTGTCTCCGAAACATAACAATGGTAACTTTTTCCAATTACTAATACTATCGGAACAACATAAATACTTTGCTTTTTCATATTCTATTGTATAAATTTAAAATCTTTTTGTTTTACAGTTGTCAATGGCCACTGTAGGTGGCAATTCAGAGATACACAAATTTAAATTACCGAAATGAAGAATAGATACACATATATTTTTTCACCCAATTTTTAAGGTCAGTTGGGGAATATTTGGTATGGATTACTGAAGTGAATATAGTATTACAAACAATTGATGTATTTTCAATCAAACTTCATTTTTGACAAAATTTTATATAACAATTTTATCTATCAATCTGTCCTGTCACTCATACACATTGGTAGGAGAGAAATCTGATATTTTTTCGCGGAATAACGAAAGGATATTTGAAAAATAATGTTTTTTTTCATTGACCAGTTGACAGATCTGATGTGATTCTCTTACTCAGTTAAATCTCCATTCTACACATCTCTTTTTGCTAATAAAATAAATATAGAAACCTCAGACTTGTATCAAAGAAGTATGAGTACTTCAAATAAGTAAAGATGATGTGTATTCTCAAATAAAGGATATAGTAATAGACTGTTAATTAAAAATAATTTTATAGATTCTAAAGAAAATATAAAATATCTTTGTAAAAAGACACTTGAGCATATCATGTTCTCAAACCATCTAACTCATTTGGCCACTGAGGCTACAATGATATATATATATATATATATATATATATATATATATATATATATATAATATATCATATAATAGAGACATTTATTTAATGCATATACATATTTTAATCTAAACCAGGTTGTTTTCAAATTTTACCTAATTCTTGATTAGATAAAACTATACAGAAGACTTGATAACTACTAAAAATTACAAATATTGGTTAAATATTATAAATATTGGTACCAAAAATTACAATATAAGTTAAAAAAGGGCACTTTTACCAATATCCATTAAATAAATACATTAGTCTCAATTATCCAACCTGCGATTTTCTCATATTCTATTTTATGCGCTGTTATCATGATCTACTTTTGAAAGGTATACACATATTTTGTCACAATGACAAACCCTTCTCTCAAAAATATTTCTTTTTTCATGTTTACTTCTTAGCATTTCATTGATAAATATCAACAAACAGGACCTGAATGAACATACATTATGGCAGTTGTAAACTGGGATATGAAATGTGATAAGAATTAGAAAACAGGTATTTTGAAAAAAATAGATAACTTCTCCTCAGTAATGAATTCTTAAAATGGCTGTTGGTTATAATGAATAATTAGTCAAAAAATGGGAACTGGTTGAGATAATGTGTTCTTACAACACTGGCCTGATATTACCACAAAAGGAAGAAATAAATAAAAAAAGTAGATGTCAAATAAATTTGATGAACATTGGATACCTCAGTTCAAGCTCTTTTTTACTAATTATAACATATAATTTCCTTCTTAATATCAGAAAACATTTGTGTAATAATAATTTATATGAATACTATATTAAAAATAATATTATTAACAGAGCTGTTTCATGGACAGAGTATTCCATGAAGAAATAGAGAAACTTCCAGAACATGTTCTACTGGTGAAAATAATTTTAAAAAATTCATATAAACATAGGTCTGGAAACGCTTTGTTTTCAAGTTATTTATGGCTAGCAAAAGATTTCACCTGGATTTCAGCTCTTCTAATAAAAAGAGGCCCTACTGTAATTTTTGGGATCCAAATTAAGGAATAAAGTTAGTGGTTTCTTCTATAATTTGAGCTGGAAAATAGGATACATCAGGTCCCAGAACTGTAACTCCAGTAGTTTTTAAGATATCTGATGTAAAAAACAAAATTTGGTGTTGAAAAACAATTTTTTTTGTTCAAGTTTTGTGGTATAACATCTTTGTTAAATGACTAATAAATGTGAAAGATTTTGTAACAAAACTTGTAGAAAATTTAATTCTGAGAAAATTAATATAACTACAGCCAATAAAAACTTTTAAAAATTGGGTTTTTATTAAAGCAAAACAGACAAAAATAGACAGAAAATTGAATTATTCTTTCTGTATCTATAATGCCATCTAAATTATAATACTATTTTTTAAAAATCAGATCAAGTATTTAGGATACAATAATGGACTGACAGATTTTTTGTTCAGTATTAATAAATATATTCAAGTAGACAGTAGTAAATAAATTAAAAATTCTAAAATATCCACAAATATTGCACAATTAGTATTTTAATATTAGACAGTACAATGCTTTGGCCTATTAGAAAGTGCCTTTCTCATGCTGCAGTTTTTTTTTAATAAATGGCCTAACAAATTAAGCATCTGCTAACTAATAAAATATTTTTTTTATATAAAATCAATGTTATTCCACTCGTGAATTTTTAAATAACAGCAATTTTAACTGAATTTTCTAATTTTTTCACATGTATTTAAATATATATTGAAATATTTAGCAATTTATGTATTCAAACTGCTATTTTATTCCATTATGATACTATTTATTAATTGTCTTCACATATTTATATCAATATCATTTTTCTTTACAATTCTATACCTGTAATATTGTCTCGATAAAAGTTTTCTGCAGTTTCCCGTACTTTCCAGACGCTGGTGGTTGCTTTTTTATTTATAGAGCAGCAAACATAGTTCGATCCCAACATGACTTGTACAATGTATTATTTATTACATTCTGATCTGAATATTAAGTGTTTATCTATTTGAATCCTAACCAAATCTGTTTTGGCATATTAGTCTTCCCCAAAATGTTGATGATTATTATGACAGCATCACCGCTTAGATTAAATTCTGTTTCTTAATCCTATCAAAATATTATTTATTAAAACTAGAAGTTTACGATACCCATCATTCAGAGAAATATTTTTAGCATTTAATTACTACATGTTACAATTTGAATATTTTAATGCTATATAAAATTCTGAAAGACTTAAAATGTCATCTACATAAAAAAAATTGGATTATATTAACAAATATAATTACAACAAAGTTACGATAAATATCAGAAATATATTAATAAAAAAAAAGAAACATTCATGTTAAAACAGCAAGGACTGCAGTTATAAGGCAGATATACAAGGCTATTTGTATGTATCTTTTGTTACCACATATATGCCTAATTTAATATCGGTCGGCGAACACTGTAGCAACGATGTGAGTTGCCGCACAGTATACGTACGCGCTGATACACGCATCACTCCCACCGCGCAGATGATCACGCAGTTTTCTCACCATAGCGGCGCTGCAGCCCCACCACTCTCAGGCTCCAATAGCACAGCGTGCATGAGAATGAATTTTCAATTCATCGTCGACCACCACCTGGAGAAGACCCAGAAGAAGGTGGAAGGAAGAAGTTCCCTGGATGCCTTAACATGGGACCTTCCGGCGGATGCCAACATTCCCGCCGGAGCAGCAGGCCTGGCCGGCCCGCCGAGGGTACCGCTTGACGCGGACGCTACCTTCCCGCTACAGCTTGCCGGGCTTCAATCGCCCTGGCCAGCGGACTCAGCAGCAGTAGCCTGCCCAGAGTGGGATCAATCGGGGAGAACCGCGCCGGCAAAGGACGACCGACACTGCGGGGCTCTGGGGGACTCAACTGCCGCTGAAGGAAAGGCCGGTCTGACTTCAGTGGACAAGCCTCAACTCCCCGACTTTGCCGGAGACCAGCTTCCGTACCCAACTGCTCTTCTCAGAGCTAATGCAAAAAACTGCCCTTTTCAGGATCACCACAAACAAGGTTATGAATTACGAGCCCTATGTTTATGAAAAAACAGCCCTTCTCAGGGCTACCATAAGTTTGGTAATTACAACAAGCTGTCGACGACAAAAACGGCCCTTTTCAGGGTTACCATAAGGTCAGTAAGTGCCACGTGCCGTCGAAGCCATTCGGCGACACCTTGTATCCCTATGCCACTATGTCAACTGAAATAATGTCAACAATTTTTGAAAAATTGGGCCCTCTACAATTAAGATATATATATATATATATATTTTAAAATATTTTCAATTAATATCTTTTTTTATAGTTTACCATGGTTTGGAGGCAACTTATTATAAATTACATCCTTTTATATGCAACTGACACTTTAAATTTGTCCAATGTTTATTGCTTTACATAATATTGTAAATACATCATTTATATCATAACATAATTCTACATTATAAGTATAAAATACATCAGAACAGTAGATGCACTACTCCACAAGTAACACAAAGGGAATGCTTTAGTATTTGTTTGAAAAGATCAAAGGATATTACGGGAGAAAATCTTGATCAGAAAAACATTACAAAGAACTAAATTAATGAATAAAAAAAGAAAACAAGGTTGTTTTTAATACTGTGTTAATGTTAATAATAAAAAAGATAATCATACAAAATTAAGTAAAGCAAATATATGAAGAGATGAATAAATAAAACCTGAATATCATAAAATAATACTTTATAAGGAATAAATTGATAAGTATTTCAGTATATGTACAAGTATGTATAAACAAATAGGCAGAAAATTCATGTCTTATCTAAATAAGTATATTTAAAAACTCACAGTGATATTGTTTCTATAAAAAGAAATCATTTAGTCTAATTTAAAACAAATTAGTTTGAAGATCTTTTAAGTATATTGGTTAATTCAAATCACAAATGAACAATAAATCATAACATAAATAATAAATCATTAAAAGAATAAATTAACATAGTCCCAACACAATTCAAATCCATGAATCATCACTATAATTTAATACATAACTCATATTTTAACAATTATTGAATAAATAAGAAAATGCAATAATTTAAATGTAATAATAACAAATGCAATACAGATAACTTTAATCGAAAGTACTCTTTTCTTGAGAAAACAACAATAACTATTATTAACCTTCTCCCATCACAATGCTGCGCACTTCTTATGCGAAAATATGTTCTCCGCGAAAATATGTTGGTATCTGATTGCCTCCCTTCATAGTCTTATGCTACCCTCTTGTGAAAAAAATTTCAGTATACTAACGAGATTTAACAGATTCTGACAAAAAAAACCTTACGATTGGATATTTTTTATGCCTGTAACAACAAAAAATTGAAACCGTACAAAAATTACGATAATTTAATTGCAGAATTTTTTGCGCATTTCTACCGCGTTTTTTATTAGCGAATTTTTTTGGATTTGTGTTTATGAAACATAGTTTGCTGATTTAAAAAAAAATACTTTCAAGCAAATCGGTTGAAATTTGGGCAAAATATGATGAAAATCCCGAGTCGTAAATCGCAGATTAATTAGCATATCAGTTTCGAGAAATTTTTATAGTTATTTATTTTTTCTTAGCGTTACATATAATGTAAAATTTTTTTTAAAAATTACAAGACTTCCTAAGAGCATTTATTACATGAAAAAATTTTTTTTTTACAACAGAGTATTGCTATTACACGCCGGGGGGGGGGGGGGAATAAAGTTCATGAAACGCAAATAATTACCCCAGTAATTACAAGCTATTCGGTAGAAACAACAGGTATTTTTTATATTATGTATATAAAATCGTAATATATATTATATATATATAATATATAAAATAACACATAAAAAAATCGCTATATGGGAGATTCCCCCAAAAAACAAAAGAATGAAATAGATGACAAATAATAAATAACCTAAACAAATAAAATGAAGTAATAAATTTATAAATAAAAAGCACTTACCCCTAGTTGGTGATATTTTGGCGTGTGTGATACACGAGAAAGCATCCGTCTATGCAGAGTGGTACCTCACAAGCCACACACCTCCAGACTGATCTTACGCGAATGCTGTTTCCCGAGCACACAACGCATTGTCTAAAACTGTTTGTTCCCTCACGTTTAGGAAAATGTCTTGCTTCACAACTTTCAAGACGTAACAATTCACGATTTCTTACATAAGATCCTCGTGCAGAAAATCCCATAGCAGATGATGAAACAAGCCCTTTCAAAACCATCTGAAGGATTGGTTCTTCTCCATCTTATTGACTGACTTGTAAGCCGTATAAGCATTGACAAGGAGCATATCAAAAAAGTGGAAAAAAAGTTTTTTCGTCCATTTTGTCATGCGCCTATGTAAGTAATAGCTTGAAGACAGACGATCGATCAGATAGATCAACAGCCCCCATGTAATTATTGTAGTCTATAATCATTACAGGTCTCATGACATTTTCTGTACCGCGAATTGTTACCCTGTATTTACCCTCTTCAGCAGGCCCATTAATAGGAGATAGAAGTGTTACCATTCGCTTGTCATTGAACAGAATACAAGATATTCCATCCAGTGACAGGCTAACCGGTGTCTGGTCAAACCATTGTTTACGTCTGTTTCGTGGGAATTCTAGCTTGTGGAACAGCACGATTGGATCGAGCTGTTCCACAAGCTAGAATTCCCACATCTTTCAGTCGTCGATATAATTGCAGGGATGAAAAAAATTGTCCATATACAAATGATATCCACAATTTTCATAACCTGCAATTAGATTGATAGCTGTACATTCAGTAATCGTTTCGTTTATATTTAGTTCCTCTCGTTGTCTACCGAGGTATACACTCATATCGAATGTGTACCCAGAATTATCGCAAAGTCTGTAAACTTTTATCCCAAAGCGCTTTCGTTTACTAGGTATATACTGCCGAAACAAGACTCTACCCTTGTAAGCGCATAAAACCTCATCAATTACGATTTGTTGTCGTGGATTACAGAGTTCACGAGATTTCTGACGTGCAATTTCAAATATTTCGCGTACTCTCCAGAGACGGTCATAGTTACCAGTTTGCATTTCTGATTCTATTGGTGGATCCTGGTTAGTGAAGTATAAATACTTCAAAATATGAAGAAAGACAGTTCTCGGTAATGTATTCCCAAACCAAGCGATATGGGAAACCTCGTCAGTTGACCAGTATTCTTGTAAAGTGTGTCTTTATGTATGACCCATTTCCAGGATGATTGCAAAGAAACGTTTCATCTGATCAAGACTAAAGTCACCTTGAATTCTGTCCTTAGGTAATGGTCCATCAGGTCTACGGCTTTGAAAATACAAATTAGTTTGTAATGTTACTTTTTCAAGGATAGCCCCAAAAAACAACATAAATACGGCAAACGGTGTCTGCCCATGAATACGGGGATCAGGAATATATTCAGGCACATTCTGTAAATTCCTACGACACTTCTTAGGCCGACCTATTACGAGGAGCGGATTTAGTCAAAAGGTCGGGATTCTTTACAAATGCACCTGGTTCCGGGCCCGTAAAAGGCAAACTGTTTAGTGTGTCATATTTACACCTATCAGTACAAACTAACCAGGGATTTCCAAGAACCGGCAGACGACCTTCCAACTCGTAACCTTCGTCATTTTGGGCCCGGTCAGTTGGATTTTCTTGTAACTCCGCCGTGTCAAGTTCCTCATATTGGAGAGGATACTCAACAGCAGGTTGCATTTCAACATCCAACTGCACTGGAGAACGATAATGGATTTCATGAAATAGATTACCGTTTCCTTCAGCAGGTGGATATAGAACTGAACCGGCTACATTTATTTTCTGTTCCGTGTCAGTATCACTACTCGAATGACCTGGATCATCATCGTCGCTACTAAAATTCAGGAGATGCGGTTCCGAAAAATCGATACCCCTAATTTCAGTATTTTTGATGTCGTCCAAGCCCTCAAGTTCGTCACTGTCATTTTCGTCATAATCTGAAAGTCCTTCGTCAAAAGCAAACCTGTTCGTCATTCATTGTCTCGATAAAAAAAAAAAAATTACGGCAAATAAATAAAAAAATCACAAATTTAAAAAACGCCCAATATGTGAAAAAAATCGCACTGAATAAAAAAAAAACCGATGTAAATTTGAAAAAAATAATGAAATAATATATTACCAACGGAACGACGGTATGCGATAGTAAGAACTTACTGCAGTTGTACGCATGTAATAGTTGCGTGCACTCATCCTCACACAATAAGTACCATATGTTTCAGAAATTACGTTTTATAAAAATTCCCATCACTTAAAAGGCTATTCAGATTGACAAAAAACATTTTTACTGTATACTGTTATTCATTACGAATCGTTATGTGTTACATACTTGCCGATATCTTTTGTCAGAAAAGATATTAGACTTCAAATAAAACTGACATATTTATGACCACAAATTCCTTTTTTTTTGTGTGTGCCGTATAACATAATTTATTATGTGTTTCAATACATCGTTATGTTGCTAATATAATAAGCTATTTTTGTAAATAATAAATAAATCCGTTACTTTCATAGCAATTATAATACACTAGTCACACACACAAGCACATTTCTGAGAAAAAAAATGGTCATATTCTTTCTAGTCTAAATAAAACATTTTACATCGTATAAAAGTAGTTCAAATTGTATAATAAAACTGATTCCTTTGTGAATATAAAAAAAATAACCGACTTAGATCCCATATAAAATGATTTTGTAACAGCGTTTTAAAACTGTCGCCAGTTTAATGGCTACATGATTTGAAAAGGTTTTAAAAAGGAGTATAATTTTGAAACATCTTGAGTTTTCGAGTCATTTAATAATTTCCTTTATTATTTGTTTTAAAAAAGGATCTCTTCTATACAGTTACTAAAAAGAGTAGTAAAATTGTATTTCATAAGATTTTGTCTTGTCTTCTTGGGACAGTAATAGAGGTGCTCATCAGGCATAAATTCTTCTAATAAGATGTTTACATACAATTTTGTGTTGGGGGACCTTGAAATGTGAAGAAATGAACTTTGAAATCCATCAATGATTAACAGAATGAATTTATTAAATGCTGATTATCTTCTTCAGTTCTTTGATCACCAGAGAAAATCATGCAGAACAATCTTTCTTCATTGAAGAAAATAAACCATTTTCCAGATTCACTCATACCTTGTCACCATACAGTTGTCTTATTTACATGTAAATTTCTATGAGAAAAAGTGTTTTTATTTTTTTAAATCAGATCACACTTTGAATTTCACATTTGGCAGATTTTGTCACTTATATTAAACACTTAAGAAGACGATATTTACAATTATGAAACTTGACTTGGACCGAGTTAACATGGTACTATTTGCTTTAAATGAATGGGAGGTCATAATTGTGTGCACTGTGCACAAAAACTTTTTACTTTTTGTATGGCCTTGTATTTCAACTTGAAAAATGATTTTGAAATAACTCTGTAATTTTCCATTCAACTGTTATTTAGGGAAGTATATAGTTTTATTTTAGGATATTAGTATAACTCAGAGCAATATTAAACAAGTTTTAAAATATTTGGCCAGAATACAGAAAAACTATAGAACAGAGAGCTAATTCACAAACTTGGAATATGATGATGATACAAGTATACTAAAACATTCTTGCACTTGTAGAACTATCCACTGTAGTAAAAATGTGAATATGATGCTGTAGACAATTATATGTTGATAATTATTTTATAATCATGTTTTAATATTAAATGAATTGATAAGTCATATAAACAAATAAGAAGGTAATAATTATTTCACTGTTGACAAGAAGAACCTTAAGTGAAACTGAAGGCTAGCTTAATATTCAATTTTACCTGTGCAACACTGTACTCTTAATATTTTAAAAAATAAACATTATTCTTACTTTTATTTCATAAAACAGTTTCAACATAATTAATCCAACAAAGAATAACTGCAGTATCAATGTAAATACTATACAACACTCAAGAACCCATACCATATTATATGTCACATAAACATAAGATCCAGTACATAAAAATTATTCTTTCCTTCATAACTCTTTTACAATCTTTTTAATTGAAATAACCTAACCTAACCTTAACTATGCAGCAGTATAATAGTGAAGTTTAAAATACATGGCCAAGAGCAAAGAAAATTTCCTACATTTAATGAGAGCCAAAATAGCTTTTTTTTTAATTGAACTCCATATTGAAACAAATCATAATTTTTTTTAAATACTTAAACAGATAAAAACTCTGTTTTTTTAATAAATAAAATGTAGACACATTATTTTTTTTATAAAATGTCTTAACAAAGTTATGGAACGTTAAACCTGGAATGAAGTGAGAAATTGCTTACTTTACATATAACTTACCATAATTCCGACAGGTTTTTTTTAAAAATGAAGTGCTACATCCAAAAATAATGATATACAATATACAGTAGTATTGTGTACACAGTATTTTAAATTCAGTAGAGAGTTAAAAATTTCTGTCAAATATTTTATAAGATATAACAATTTTTTTCCCCATGACATATATAATTATGAATTAATGTGCACATTCATAACCCACAATTGATACATTTATTTATTTATACATATATAAATGAGTATAAGTACATTTAATTCATAGCCAAAGGCATCTTGAGTTACTTATAGAAGCTCTTTTGAGCTTGTACATAAGCTTGCTCATAACTGTTCTTGATTATATTTATTCTCATTAAATATAATAACCTGCTTATTAACAATAAAACAAAATCAGAATAGCATGAGATAAACAAAAGGAAAACAATAATTTTTACATTGATTACAATCTCACACTTTTATTATTAATAAAAGTCGTAGTTAAACTCATTTCACTTAATCCTTTAAAAAAATTCTATTTAGACATAACTTGACGCAGATATTTTCAATTCATCATTTACTTAATTTCTGCTTTAATAATCTTTTCATATCTATATTTCTTACATCTTCTTGTAACATATTGTAAGCCTCAGGTCCAATACATCTGAATGATATACATCCCATTGTAGTGTTGAATTTCAGAACCATAACATCTCCATTGGTTTGTCTCCTGTTCCTGACATCATAAGATTTACTTAGAGGCTCTGATTTATTTATACATTCCAAAATAGAAATAATGTCAGTGAAGTTGTGTTGTTTATAGAGATTTTGTGGTTATAAATGGTGTTTTAAGTTTTCTAAATGTTTATATATAATTATAGAATTTGTGTACAGAATGATGATGTGGAATCCCGCGAAAGTCAACTACTAGTATTATTTTTTTTAGCTTTTATCTCTTTGGTGGTTAACTTGTTAATATTGAATTTAATTGAATTAATATATATATATATATAAAACATATGTTAAAATTCTTTTAAAACAAATATTTGTTCAGTCGATAAAAAAACATTTAAATCGTTGTAATATTAAAATGTCCTTCGCCATGCTATCTATATGTTAATACAGTACTGTACTGATTATCTAATTTATTTAAAATTCCTAATCAATTTATTACCAACTTAAATAATATTTGAGAAGGTCCCCATCAAATTCTGTCTGCAGATTCATGAGGCTGAATTTACATTTATATTTATATATATATAAAATCTGTCTAAAATTTCTAGTTTTTTATTATTACTTTTGTATTCAATGCTTACATTTTCAATTATTTCTAAATTATATAAACGTAAATTCAGCCTCATGAAATCTGCAGACAGAATTTTACGGGGACATTCTTATAAATATTATTTAAGTTGGTAATAAATTGATAAGGAAATTTAAATAAATTAGATAATCAGTACAGTACTGTATTAACATATAGATAGCATGGTGAAGAAAATTTTTAAACGGTTTAAATTTAAAAAAAAAAAAATGTTTTTTATAGACTGAACAAATATTTGTTCTAAAAACATTTTAAAGTATCATGTTATCTATCAATTGTGTAAATTTAAAAGGTAAAATTTAGAAAAAAAAAACATTACTGAAGATGGGCTTATGCTTGCAAGTGCATTAATATGGAAAAAAGTAAGGTAAGAATGTTATTTAATTCTGTACTTTGTGAAGTGGCTAAATAAGTTTATATTATACAATTAGCTAGATTTTACATACAGAGGAGATATGGTCTAAAAAAATTTTAATTTAAATAAATTAATATATATATATATTAATTTACGTTTCCATGTATACAAATGGGAAAGCATTTCACCATGTCAAAGAGGATACAAACTAATGGAAATGTAAGAAGAGGAGAGATTAATTAAAGCATTGCACTTACATCAGAAAATGGCTATGAAAATAGTGGATGCTCTGATGAAGAGGAGTTTGGAATGAGTGCTGCCTACCACAAACCTTATTTAATGTATACATGTTGCAGATATTATCAATAATGCTGTAAAAGAAGATGAAGGAATCAATGCAGAAGGAAGAAGAATATGTTGCATTAAGTTTGCAGATGATGTAGTATTTTTAGGAGATGTAGCACAGGATACTCAACAGATATTTAAAAATTAGAAGATACTATGACGAAAGATGTAATAAAAATGAATGCTAGGAAAACTAAAGTAATAAGGATAGGAAACAATAAAGGCAAAGAAAGTCTTCACAAAAAAAAAATAAGAAAACTGAACAAGTAAAACAGTACAGATACTTAGATATCATGCTAACAAATTATAGAAGTGAAATGAAATAAAAATACAAACTGCAATGGCTAAGGAAGTATTTAACAGAGAGAAATATTTATTATGTAATACTAGGTGTGTTCAAAAAGTAACAAAAATGTTTGTTTTTTGGAAAGAATTTTATTTATTCATCTACATTAATGTTATCCCCTTCAAAATAGTCCCCATTAGATATTTTACACTTATGCCAGAACTTCTTCCAATCCCCGAAACACTTCTGGAACTCGATCTTTGGAATAGTGTTTAGCTCTTTCAGCAATTCACGTTTAATCTCATCTATGCTTGTAAAACAATGGCCCTTTTATTTTTCGGAATAGAAAAAAGTCACACGAGGCCATGTTTGGCGAATATGGTGGCTGGGGTATCATTAGTGTTGTTTTTGGCTAAAAATTGACGAACATGAAATGAAGCTTGAGCAGGCTTATTATCGTGGTGCAAAAGCCATGAATTGTTTCGCCACAAATCTGGATGTTTTTTCAGATTGCTTTACACAAATGGCGTTGAACTTGTAGGTAATACTCATTGATCGTTTGACCTTGTGGCAAGAACTCATGATGTATTATGCCCTTAAAATAGAAGAACGCAGTGAGCATAACCTTCACATTTGACCGTACTTGTCGAGCTTTTTTCGGTCTTGGTGATCCAGAATGTATCCACTGGGACGATTGAGCCTTAGTTTTGACATCATACCCGTAAACTGATGTTTCATCATCTGTTATGACACGTTTCAGTAGTCCTGCATCATTGTTGACTTTATTTATTGTTGACTTTATCCTGAGCAATTTCCATTTGCTGCTGTTTTTGTTCGAAATTCAACAAATTTTGCTGTCACACATTTCATACCCAAAATATCCAAAAACATTTCATGGCATTTGCCAATTGATATCCCAACATCATCAGCAACTTCTCTGATTGTGATTCAGCGATTATTCATAATAATTTCTTTCACTTTTCCATATTTTCATCGGTTGTTGATATGCTGGGGTGTCTAGGGTGCTTGTCGTCCTCAACGTCGTCATGACCTTCTTGGAAACGCTTATACCACTTGTAAACCTTTGCTTTAGTCATAGCAGACTTACCAAAAGCAATATTTAACATTTTTAAAACACTGCAACACTTTAATCTATTCCTATAGCAAAATTTAATACAAATTCTGTGATCCATTATTTATATAAATAAAAAATCACGGATCGTACCAAAACACATGTTACCCTTTTGACAGCTAACAATGTACAGATACTTTTCAGACATGTTTACCAATATAGCAACAAATGCCGAGAATTGGATTAATACAACCTATGAAATTTCAAAATTCTCGTTACTTTTTGAACACACCCCCGTAAGATGGAGTTAAGTCTGTAAAAACATCTTGATTAGAATGTACTTCTGTACTGAAGATAAGATAAACAGAAACAGAATGACTGGAGGGGCATTTGAAATGTAGGCATAAAGGAGATTGGAAAAGATGGGAAATGAACTGACAAAAGTGAAAAATGAAGAAGCAATGAGGAGAGTTAACAAGAATGAAAGCTTAATCAGAAAAATAGGAAATATAGGAATAATAATAATAGGCAATATCAGAATAATAGAAATAAACAGGAAAGCTAACTGGCTGATCACCATTCATATTTCACATGAACATTCATATCCATTCGTATTTCACGATGGAAATAGTGATTAAAACAGTACTAGAGTTAAATTTTTGAGTCTGATTTAATTATCTATTTGATGGTTTATTTAATAAAACAGAAGATCTTTTGTTTTAATTACATATTTATATTATAGATATATAATTTATTTAAATTAAATTTTTTGTCTTCCATACCGCATGTGCATGTAAAATCTAGTGAATTATATAATATAAAAGTTATTCAGCTACTCCACAAAGTACAAAATTAAAGAACATTCTTACCTTACTTTTTTCATATTAAAGCACTTTCAGGCATAAGCCCATCTTCAGTAATGTTTATTTTTTTTTTTAATTAAAATTTTACTTTTTTCATTCACACATTAGATAAAATGATACGTTAAAATTTATAGAACAAATTTTTTCAGTCAATAATTTTTTTTTTTTACATTTAAAGCGTTATATATTAAAATTCCTTTAACATGCTATTTTTCTTCACCATGCTATCTATATGTTAATACAGTACTGTATTAATTATCTAATTTATTTAAAATTCCTTATCAATTTATTACCAACTTAAATATTTATAAGAATGTCCCTATCCAAATTCTGTCTGCAGATTCATTAGGCTGAATTTACGTTTATATTTATATATATAAAATCTTTCTAAAATTTCTAACTTTTTACTACTGCTTTCATGTTCAATGTTTACTTTTTCAATTATATCTAGATTATTTTCCAAACTAGTAATACTATGTTTGTTAATTATTAAATGGTGTGCTACATTCGAAAAACTTATTTTTTTATTTTTAAATGACCTGAAATGTTCATTAAATCTCTCTTTAAAAGTCCTACTTCAATATATATTTTTTCACAATTACTGAATTTTATTTTATAAAATATTTTATAAAATATAAATTCATGAAGATCCCATATTTATTGAAAATATTATTGTTATTATAAGAAATATATGCAAACAGAATTATTTTGAATTTGATGACAAACATTACACCCAGGAAAACATTCTACCAACGGGTTTTCCTTTGTCATCCATTTTATCTGAGGTTTATTTACAGGAGTTTGAAAGTAAAGTTGTTTACAGGACAACTCATACACATGATATTTTATTATGGATTAGATTTGTTGACAATATTTTTGTAGTCTACAATCCAGTTACATGTAACGAGCATTTAATCATTTTGAACAAATAAATTCATATTATAGTGGATTGAAATTTACTTTTGAAATTAATAATAATAAAAAAAATAAATTATTTAGATATTAATATTGAAATTAGTAATAAACATAATCAATGTATAACTTCAGTATATAGGAAACCCACATCTAACAAAACGACTATGTAGATCTTCAAATCACCCATGGTCACACAAAATTAATATTTACACAAACATGGTAAATAGAGCAATTAATTATACAAAGTATAATGAAAATAAAAATAAATTAAACAAAGAAATAGGTATTATAAAACAAATTACCATATATATTGGTTATGATAATTCTTTAATAGATATATATAATAAACAATGTCAAAAATTAAAAATAATACACATTTAATAACATTAAACAGCACAAAAAAGTTGGCAATGTATATTTAAAATATGTATATACTGATAAAATATTTGAAAATATTACAAAGGTTTATGATAATAATAAATTTAAACCTGTGTACCAGATAAATAACCACATAATAAAAAACCTTATAAGTAATAAACATAATTATTCATTTGATTTGCATAATTTGAGTAGTATTTATAAAATTGAATGTAATGATTGTGACCATATTTATATAGGAAAGACCACTAGATCCTTTAAGTCTAGATTCTTGGAACGTTTTAGAAATTATAAAAATAGGTAAACAGGGTTTTTCTAATGTACCTGATCATCTGATTAAGAATAAACATACAATATCTGATATTAGGACAACTTTAAAAATACTAGAGATTAAAAAAATATAATATGAATACAAATAGTAAGGAATTAGACATTTTAGAAAAATACTATATATATATAAACAGAAAAATAAATTTAATATGATCAACCGTCACACAGAATTTGAGGATGACAGTATTTTGAAAGTAGATGGCACCACTATCTATTTTGATGGTGATGTTTAATTTAAAATATTTCAATCAGTACAATAAAGTAAGTTCAGTTAAATGGATAACATACATAATTGCTTTACTTAAAATTATTTTTATTTGATTTTAATTTTATTTTATGCCTTGACATCATATTTTTACAAATGTAAAAACTTTTACAATTTAATTTTTAATATTAATTGTAAAGCCTTAAATTTTTTTAAATAAAAATATTAAAGGTTTTAAAATTTAAATAAGATAAATATATGCATTATAAGTTATTATATTTTATGAAGTTTGTAACTTCATAATTTGTCATGTCATAATTTGACATGAATATATGGATATGTAATGCAGCTGATGATGCGAGTAAATTTCAAAAGTGCTCCTGCATATACAGTGAAATAAGGTAAGTCATCCTACTTTATTTATTCTGTACTTTGGTTGATCTAATAAAATGAAATAAATGTATATATATATTTAGGATCAGACTGTAACTTTTCTTCCAAATAACAACTTTAACAAAAGTTAGATTGAGCCTCTACAAGGTGCACTTGGATATATCCAGAACAACAAAGAGGAGAAATTTGTCCAGTAAACTGAATCCAAACAAACTTCACAGCTTCATTTATCATCAAATCACAGATACAGTGGGCTGTCACTTAGAAGATTATATGTGATCAGAAGCATTGGAATGCTCCAACACTACATACATAAAAAAGAAATATGTAAAGTCCAAAATCAAACCAAAGCAAATCACCTACATTTCCACACACAATGTAAACTTGCTCATGCAGACAGGTAAATTAAATATAACTGACTTAATGGACCAAAACAGAATTCTCATCATGGCTCTGCAGGAAATGAGAAACATCAACCAGGAAGCCGTGGAATCTCAATGATATAGGATCTACAAAGGTATATCTAGGAAGAGAGTGATGAAAAATGCCCGATGGTATGGGACAGCTTTTTAGTCAGCCTCAAAATAATAAACGCCATACAAGAATTCAAGTTACGATCCCCACAAATCTCAACACTTGCCCTAAAACCATCTAATAAAATCTACACTATAATAAATGCTCATGCACCCACTAATAATAACTCTCCAAAAGACCTTAAAGAAACAGAAAAGTACTGGTGTCTAATCAACCTGACTTTAATTAACATCCCCAAAAACCAGTTAAACAATCAGAGATTTCAATGCTCAACTAGGCAGAGAAAGAAGATACTGCAACACCATCAGAAAATGGCCTACCCAAAAGAAAGCAAACATAAACATACAGAGACTCATTGATCTTTGCAGAAACCACAACCTAATCTTGAAATCCACATATTTCAAGAGGAAACCTGGAAACACCCCGACAACACTAAAGGAGAATGGCAACTGGACCATGTCTTCATAGACAAACACCACCACAAGGAGATCTACAACGTAAACGTCCTCCGAGGAGTAAACACAGGATCAGACTACTATGCAGTCAAAATTAAAATTAAGTTTACTCCCCAAAGAAAGCAACAAAACCAAGCCTATAAAACTAAAAGAAAAATGGACCCTACATAACTAATCCAGAATTAAAATTACCAAAAAGCAACTGAAAAAATAATCACGGATAAACTCAAAGATCTAGTTAAAAATCTTAAACAAATTGCAGAAGAATTAGCCTCAATAAAATCCTGTAAAAAACATCAATAGTGGAGCAACAAATGTGAGAAACAAATGTGATGGAAAAAAGACGTCAAGCATGGCTATTATACCAATCCCAACAAATCAAAAATATCCTTCCAAAATCTAGTAAAACAAAGAAAAGAAACCACCTGAATCTGAAGGAGAATAAAAAGACAACACCACAAAGACACATTGAAGTCAATAGAAGAAAAATTCAATAAAACAGTTGAGAGACTACAAAACCTTCAAAAATCAGCTCCAAAAATACAAACCCCCAACTTTAGTAATAAAGAATGAAAATGGTAAACTGGCCCATAACAATAAAGGCAACGCAGAAATCCTAGCTAAATATTTCAACAAACTCCTAAATTGTGAAGCACCAACAGAACTCCTAAACTTCAACACCAACACCCCAATAAGAACACCACCAGGAAACATCAACCCTCACTCAATAAAAGAAGTCTACCAAGCACTGGGTGAGATGAAGAATTACAAAGCAGCAGAAGAAGATCAGATTATTGTAGAGATCTGGAAACGTGCAGGAAGATCAGCAAATATTGCGCTTCATCAACAGCTTGTCAACAACTGGATCAAAGAACTATCAGAACACTAGATGACAGCCCTCATCCATCCACCACACAAAAAGGGCACAAAACCGACCCTAACAATTACAGGGGAATCTAACTCCTAGACAAAATGCGAAATTCTTTCAAGAATTATCCTGAACAGGATCGGTTCACAACTTGCGAAAGAACTAAGAGAATACCATACCAGGAATGTTTCAGACCCTGGAGGAGCTGTCCAGATAGATCATGAATCTCAAGCTAATAATAAATTACAACAAGAAAAAACAGAGACATGGTGACAACATTTGTAGATTTTAAGAAAGCTTATGACTGCATCCACAGAGAATCCCTACTAAAAATTCTAAGACACCTTAGACTACATACCAAATTAATACATATGATAAAACTGACCCTCACAAACACTAAGTCAAAGGTAAAATTCAGAGACGAACTCTCAGAACCATTCGAGATTAAAACAGAACTGTGCCAAGACAATGGGCTCTCACTTTTCTTTTCCTGTTTAGCCTCCGGTAACTACTGTTCAGATAATACTTCAGAGGATGAATGAGGATGATATGTATGAGTGTAAATGAAGTGTAGTCTTGTACAATCTCAGTTCGACCATTTCTGAGATGTGTGGTTAATTGAAACCCAACCACCAAAGAACACCGGTATCCACGATCTAGTATTCTGGCTTTACTTAAAAATAACTGGCTTTACTAGGACTTGAACGCTGGAAACTCTCGACTTCCAAATCAGCTGATTTGGGAAGACGCGTTCACCACTAGACCAACCCGGTGAGTGATGGGCTCTCACTGCTGTTATTGAACTGCACTCTAGATATGGTAATGAGGGAATGGCTCAAAAAATGCATCCAAAAGTAAAAATAGGCCAAAAAATCAAAACAAACTGTCTTGGTGTCGCCGACGACTTGGCACTGCTAGCAAACGACACTGACAAAGCTAAATTTTCGATGACAAATCAGCACTTTGATGATGACGACAAACTTCAACGTACCATGAAAGATTGGCTAGGTACCCAAGCGACTGAATTTTATGAAGAAGGTATATTTTAGATTAGTGAAAAACTATGACAAATGCTTGAAATTAAATGGCTATGATTATGTACATAAGTGACTATGTTGTATTAATGATTATGTGGTATTAAATGACTATGTTGAAAAATAGTTAAAAGCTGTAGTCTTAGATTATATATAACAGAAGTATTTTTATCTATGCAGGTTTTTTGTTTACAGCCAAACGAAGCTTACTTTCCTTGTATGTTGCAGTTTTGGTCAATTGTAAAAAAGCCTATGATTCCATACATGAAAAAGTGTTATTTAAAGTATTAGAAGAAGCAGGAGTGGGTAGGAAAAGTATAGCACTAATTAAACAAAGACTAATAAACACCAAATCTAAAATTAAACTACATGGAGAATTATCAGAAGCATTTAACAGTTCCCACCAAATTTTAAGATTGTTTTTCCTGACCATTTTAATAAAAATTTCCATTTCATCATAACGTTATGCTATAGCAGTTTACTCCGCAAAATATATAGATATTTCATTTTTTTGCAGCCTCCACCATCCCCATAGCTACCCATCTCACTCTTTTAACTAATTACTTACTCTTAATTAGTCAATCTTCTAACAAATTCTTTTTTATTACTTATTATTACACTCATTTTTAAAGTTTATTTTTTTGGGATAAACTGTTTCAGTAAATTATACTGCAAAGTATAAAATAAAACAAAAATATTTAATAAGTTTTTTTGCATAAAAATGAACATCATGGCAAACTAAAAGTAACAGATAAGAAATAAAAACTAACTAAAGCAATTTTTAAAAATAACTGGCTCGCACCTAAAATTGCTAAAAAAATTTCACAAAAACTAGCCTACATTAGTTTGCAAAGTGAACAAAAAACAATATTTAATAACTTGATTTGCAAAAAAGGGGTAAGAAACACATTATTCAATTTAATAAAAAACATATGTATGATCACAACTTAAAGGAAAATTAAAATCACTATGACCAAAACTAATACAGATAAGAAAACTAAAACAGAACACCTTATTTTGTACAGAAAACAATCGTTATTAACATTTACTTGAAACATATTTTGTCATTATTATTCTAGCATATTTCCAGAATGCCATCAAAGTATGGTGTAAGACTATGATTAATAACGTAAGAGCATTTAGTAACTCCAAGCTGGAATTTTGATGCTATAAAACAATAATTTTAAATCTTGCACCGATATCTTCACATGAACTTAGGCTAAATTATTTTGTACAATACTGAGAATCTACAATCTCCCCCTTAGAAACATCGTCTTTATATCAAAAAGTAGTAATTGTGTTGTCATTTTGTGTAAATGAATCAAGGATTCAAATGTATCATTTGCTGATGAAATGCTATTACTCTGATCAGAAGATCCAGGCAAAGAACACATAGATGTATCACAACCACATTCTCACCATTGACCAAAGTTTTAGTTTGCTTTGAATTAAGGTACCATTGGGAGATAGAAACGTTTTCAATGAAGGCTGAGTCCTTATCTTAATTATTTCATTATGCTGCTTTCCTTTACTGTGCGAAGTCACTGCCTTTCAGCTCATATTGCCTGGTTCAAATGTTTTTTACAAGCATAACAAAAAGCATGACACATCTCACATCTCTACTACCTCTTCCCAATCGAGTAAATTCTGGGTGTTAGTTTATATCTAACCGCTGGTCATTAAACAATCTTTTTAGATGCCATTTAAAAGCAATTAATTACATAAAATACAAAAAAAAAATTCATGGTGGTTTGAGAGAAATTCCAAGAAAACAGTTAACAATTTCAATGGTAACTTTTTGTTAAAATTTCACCAGTGAAAAAAGTAACTGCAATTCAGAACATTCCTCCTTTAATATGAAAGAATGATTTGGAAATGTAAGTAAGAACAGAACATGTTAATGACGTCTTGATGCTCATAATTCCAATGTTTTGAATACAATTTTTGGACTCAAAAGAACAGAGGATGGTTATAGGTTAAAATCTAAAAAAGAAATTTACCAAGAAATAAAGAATTTAGAAAAAGAAAAGGAGAATGATGTTCCTTGACCATATTTATAGAATGAGTGATAAGTAGCAAATAGAATAGTTTCAAAAAACAATTTTACAGATGAGAAAAAACAAGCACTCTTGGAAAGGATGAAAAAGTACTGGAAACAACAGAAAGAAGAGGAAAAGAAGAAAGAAAATGGAACAAGATCTAAAAAGGCTTAATCAAAACGAGAAAAAAGAATTTAATACTAACTGAAGATGCAGGATACCGCAAAAACTGATTATTGGAAATTAATAAAATCTTCTCAAATTATTGTGTTTTGGTGGTTTGTATTTTATATAATATTAAATTTTATTAGCACAGTAGATAAAATTTTACTGAATTATTTGAAAATACATGTGCGCGTGCACACGCACGCACACACACACACACACACACACACACTACTTCATTAGGTTAATGTACATATTTAATCTATTAAATTTTTGTTCATGTATAAAAAATGACATTCTTCTTCAGTGAAAAATTAACTATTAAATGTATATGAAGAGCACATTAATAAACTGATAAAGAACTATATAACACACGAGTTCTTGTGAAAAAAAAATCTTTAAAAAATAGAGAAAGTATGAAAATATTTAATCAGTAATTTACTTATTTTCCACTGATATGATGCATTTCAATGAACTGTATATTTTAGCTATATCTCTCTATAAAGTTATACTTTAACATTTTAAAGTATATTTTTAATTAAATCATGAATGTGATTTAATTAAATCACTATCTCACGTAAATTATATTATATTATCTCACACAAATCTATTCAGTTTATTTATACAGCATGTTCAAAAAGTAATGAGAATTTTGAAATTTCATGGATTGTATTAGTCCGATTCTCAGGATTTTTTGTTGCTGTATTGATAAATTCATCTGAAAAGTATCTGTACATTTTTAGCCATATTGGATGTTTAATCTGTTGTTAGCTGTCAAAAGGATAACATGTGCTTTGGTACAATCGGCGATTTTTTATTTTTATAAATAATGGATCACAGAATTTGTTAAATATTGCTATAAGCATGGAATAAAGTGTAGCAATGTTTTAAAAATGTTAAATATTGCTTTTGGTGAGTGTGCTATGAGTAAAGCAGGGGTTACAAGTGGTATAAGCGTTTCTAAGAAGGTCATGAAGACACTGAAGATGACGAGCACCCCAGATGCCTCAGCATATCAACAACCGATGAAAACATGGAGAAGTGAAAGAAATGATTATGAATGATCACTGAATCACAATCAGAGAAGTTGCTGATTATGTTGGGATATCAATTTGCTCATGCCATGAAATTTTTTCAAATGTTTTGGGTATGAAACGTGTGACAGCAAAATTTGTTCCGAGATTGTTGAATTTCTAACAAAAACAGCGGCAAATGGAAATTGTTCAGGAATCGTTAAATGAAGTCAACAACGATGCAGAACTACTGAAACATGTCATAACAGGTGATGAAACATGGGTTTACGGATATGATGTCAAAACTAAGGCTCAATCGTCTCAGTGGATGCATTCTGGATCACCAAGACCAAAAAAAGCTCAACAAGTATGGTCGAATGTGAAGGTTATGTTCACTATGTTCTTCAATTTTAACAGCATAGTGCATCATGAGTTCTTGCCACAAGTTCAAACGATCAATGAGTATTACCTACAAGTTCAACGCCATTTGTGTGAAGCAATTTGAAAAAAAAACACCTGGATTTGTGGCCAGGATAATGCACCTGCTCACACTTCATTGCTTGTTCATCAATTTTTAGCCAAAAACAACACTTTAATGATACCCCAGCCACCATATTTGCCAGACATGGCCTCGTGTGACTTTTTTCTATTCCCAAAAATAAAGAAAACCTTAAAGGCCATCGTCTTACTAGCATAAATGAAATTAAAAGTGAATACCTGAATGAGCTAAATACTATTCCCATCATCTTAATAGCATAGATGAAATTAAAAGTGAATAGCTGAAAGAGCTAAAAACTATTCCGAAGTTCAAGTTCCAGAAGTGTTTCAGGGATTGGAAAAAGCGCTGGTGGTATAAGTGTACAATATCTAATGGGGACTATTTTGAAGGGGATAGCATTAATGTAGACGAATAAATAAAATTCTTTTCAAAAAAACAAAAATTCTTGTTAGTTTTTGAACACACACACACACACACACACACACACACACACAGAGAGAGAGAGAGAGAGAGAGACAGAGAGAGAGAGAGAGAGAGAGAGAGAGAGAGAGAGAGAGAGAGAGAGAGAGAGAGAGAGAGAGAGAGAGAGAGAGAGAGAGAGAGAGAGAGAGAGAGAGAGAGAGAGAGAGAGAGAGAGAGAGAGAGAGAGAGAGAGAGAGAGAGAGAGAGAGAGAGAGAGAGAGAGACAGAGACAGAGAGAGAGAGAGAGAGACAGAGACAGAGAGAGAGAGACAGAGACAGAGACAGAGACAGAGACAGACAGACAGACAGACACATACACACACATATCAACGTAAACAGTCCATAATAAGACATTATGTTTATGTTTAATATCATAAACTCTTTTATTTTCAAAATTTTGTAAGTAAATTTAAAAATCAAATCATCCTTGATTTGATTTTCTATGACATCATTAATAGAGCAATCAATTGCACACAAAATAAAAATAAATTAAACACAGAAATGAATAATATAAAACAGCTTGCAATTCATAATGGATATAGTGAATAATTAATTGATAATATATATAAAAAACAATATCAAAAATTAATATTACAATAACTTTAGAGCCAATAATAATACACAGAAAATTGATAACAATGACATAAAATATTTAAAATATTCATACTCTGATAGCATTGTTGAAAATATGACTTAAGAAAAATTATATATACACACATAAATATATACGAGACTGTACAACAATCTCATACAAGAATATAAATCATTTCAAGGTAGGGGGGTATTTGCTAAATAATTTTTCTATGTTTGTTAGTTAGTTATTTAAGGATTTGCATAGTTTATCACACTGTATGTATAAATGAATCTCGGATTCTGATTGGTACATAATAATAAATGATATAGATCACGTCAGGAATGGGTAGCTTTGCTGCTCTTTGAATAAAAAGGAGTCTGCTCCCAGCATTTCTCTGGATAGATAAAAGAAAACCATGGTAAAAACCATGCTCTTGATCAGAGCAACATCACAAGATACACAATTAGTTATAAGATAAAAAATAAATGTGATTAAAGTCTGTATTAATAATTTGAGATATAATCACTTGAAATAATGTTAAGGAAGACATATGAAGACACTAAATATAAGATATAACTACAAAATAATTCACAATTCAGGAGTTAATGATAATTATTAGAGCACATAATTATATACATGTCCATCAGGAAGCAGAAAACTTAGGATTTTTTATTCATATTATTTTAAAATTCACCAATATGTAATTTTATGTATCTATGATTATATTTACTTAAAAAAACAGACTGCAATATCCTTACAATGAATATAAAAATAATTTAAATAACATAAGTCTATTCTTGGAATATTTGTAGAGGCAATTAAAATAAGATAAACATTTATTATTATGAAACAGAAGGTAAGAACTAAACACTGATTTTTGTTTTATAAAAATGACTTTTGAATATACTGAAGATTTTTTTTTTTTTTTTGGAAGAAACTGTAAATTTTTATATTACAATATTTCCTAATTAATCCTGTGTTTTAATGACTCATATTCTTATTGAACAGAAATTTTTGCAGTAACATACATTTTAAAAAATAATAAATTTTGGTTTGATATGACTATTTATTTTAATCTTATACAAACTTTTGCATACAAATGGAAATAGATGAGTTTGAACTTATGTTATCTTAAAAAAATTAATATGCCAATTATTAACTTGCCATGTTACTAAGATAATAAATTATTTTCACACATTACAAAATAAATTATATTTTATGACACAATAAACTGATAAGTCATATAAATAACAAATAAAAATATAAACTGTCTGTCAATATACTGTCTGAGTAACTTTTTTCAGAAACAGGTTGACTTGATCTGAATGTAAAGCAGTATTCCTCCACATGGTGGCCCTGGACAGGAAGAGGATTTTTACAACCCTCAACTAAACTAATGAGGAGAATAACTTTAAGATTCACAACCATACTTTTAACGTTGAAGACTCCTTTTCAAAAAAAAAAAAATCAAGCAACAGACATGATGCAAACTTTCGGAAAAGATGTAACTCCAACTCATAATTAGAAATAAGAATTGAAAGCAACAAATCATGCACTTGGGTCATTGGATTCTGGAGAAGTCAAACCAACATGCAAGAAAGAATCAGAGCCTTCTCCTGGAAACCCACCATTAAAATTAGGACCAAAATGCAAATATCTCTTCGGAACATTAAACATCAATCCTGGTTAAAAATCTGTAAACTTAAGCAATTAATAAAAATGTTAGATGAACAAAAAAACTTAATACTCACATTTTAAGAAACAAGATTCACAGACAAAACAGAACAGACTCAGAAAATTATAGAATTTTACATGGGAAAACCGGAAAAAGAATAATGAAAAATATGCCACATTTGAGAATAGTCTTTATAATCAACAAGAAAATATTACTCAGTCAAAAACTTCTATTCACCCTCTCAATGTTTAGCCCTTCTAACAATGAGTGGAAATAAAAGTTACACATTAATCAATGCCCATGCTCCAATTAATGAAGATAATAAAAAAAAACCAAAGTAAGTAGAAGAATTTTAGGAACTGTTAGAAAACAAAATCCGTAATTATCAAACGACATCAAAATTTTACTAGATTTTATGCAAAAATTGGAAAAATATACCAAAAAAACAATAGGAAACTTCTCAGCCCCTTAAAATAAAAAAAAATAAAAAAAAAACATAAATGGAATAAGACTAGTCAAATTAAACAAAGCATTCAACAAGAAAATAATGTCCAGCTATTTTTAAAAAGCCCAACAGAAAATGGAAAACATGGCAATCCCCCAATCCAAATTAAAAAGAATTTCCAAACTGACCATGTTGCCGTTTTCTTTAAAAACTGGAACTAACAGAAACAACCTTAAAAGATAACTGCCCTCAAAAAAGAAACAGAAAACACAAATGGTGAAATGACATATACAAAGAAGCTATTGTCGCCAAATGGCTTCGACGGCACGTGGTACCTTAAAGCCTCATGGTAGCCCTAAAAAGGACTGTTTGATGTTTTTGGAGTGATGGCCTTGAAAAGGGCTGCTAGTATGTTTTGTGAGGCAGCCCTGAAAAGGGCTATTGGGTCTGGAAGCTGATCCTCTGGCGATGTCAGCTTGGTTGTAGTCAGGGAATTGCAGCTTGTCTGTTGAAATCAGACCAAGCTACTCCTCAACAGTAGTAGAGTCCCCCCTACTGTCTGGCAGTGATGGCCCCCAGAGCCCCACAGTGTTGGATCGGCATCAGTTGTCTTCCACCAGCACGGCTGAGGCGGTTCTCCCCAAGTAATCCCATGCAGGGCCGGCTCTTGCTGATGGGGACCTGTTGATCAGCCCACCGGCCAGGGTGCTTGAAAACCAACAAGCTGGGGCAGGAAGGTAGTGCCTAGCAAATCCCTAGACGGGTTGGTCAAGCCTGCTGCTCCAGCAGAAATGTTGGCATTCGCCAGGTAGTCCCACGTTGGACTGACCAAGGAACTTCTTCCATCTTCATCTTCTTCTTCTTCCCCAGGTGGTGGTCGGCAATGAATAAAAACTTTGTTCTGCCATTTGCTATTTTAAAGGTACATGGGAGTAGTGGGGCCACAGCGTCGCTGTAGCAGGAGAATTACATGGTCAGCTAGCTAGGTGGGATGTGGCACTTGTGCAGGCACAATAGGAGTATACTGTACTCCTGCTGACACCTGAACAGCTAACATTGCACTTGCTGATATGAAGGTCAGCATGTATGTGGCAACACTATAAATGAATGATTAAAAGCCTAGAGAAAACGGTACTCCTCAAAGACAAGCAGAAACTATTTAAAGTATCTGGATTTAGATCAATCTGCAAACAAACATCCAAAATTATCAGAACAATTAAAAGAAAATATGAAAAGAATCAAACTAAATAAATTGAAGAAGACTTCATGAAAACAACATGAGGGATTTCTACAAAACATTCAACAGAAAACTTAATAAATACCAACCGCTTAGCTTATACTTCAATGATAAAGATGGAGAATTTGGACTTAACCACAAAGAAAACTACAAAATTTTAGCAAGGTACCTTGGAAAACTATTTTAAATTGCCAAGAACCTGAGGAAAGAATCCAATTCCAAAATCCAACATCATAAACTCCCAAAATTCAAACGAAAAAGAAGCAGATGAAATCATACTGTTGGAAGATCAGAAAAAGAACACCACAAAAAAGAGAAATAAATGCAAATTGTTTCCTCAGATGACCTGACTCAAAAAAAAAAAAAAAAAAAAAAAATAGAAAAGAGTTACCTAAAATAATAAAAATATCTCACATTAAAATTAATATGTATAATTATTTAAAATTAATAAACAAAATTAATGCAGGATAAGGCTTACCTCATTTTCATGTGAAATGCCCATAACATAAAAGAACAGGTCCACGTTCGATCGGTATACACATGTTAATCCATCTAACATGATGATTTCAGCATTAGCACGATGTGTTTTATTGAACAAATTTTTTTCAAAAGCCCTTTGCTCTTTTGCAGTTGGAAATACAGAAGGATCATAATACTTAGCAAGAATTCTATTTCCATCATTATCTAGAATTGCCATACCTTTAATGGTGTATAATGTAGGTTCCTACAAAACAACCAACAAATAAATAAAACCAATGAGGCATACAAGTTACTGTTGTTATAATTTAATAACAAAATTTTTAAAATATTAACAAAAAAGAATATATCAAGTATTAAGAAGGAGTATTTGCATCAGATTTTTGAAAATACTATCATTTTCATACAATTTCAATGTAAATAGTATTCACGTCTGACCTTCTTAAGAAAATGTTTAAACCAACAGGAAAATCTTAGTCTACAGAGAAAAAACAAAAATAAACAAAAATGTATATTTTAAAACTTGCAACTACACACTTACTGATTGTTTAATAGGCACAAATGTTTCATCTTACTATCTTTATAAGCAGTGAGCACAGACAATAATGTTATTGTTACTATTTTATAAATAAATCAAGATTTTACCATGATTGGGACAAAATCTAATTTTTTTTTAAATATACTACGAGAACATGTTAATTAACTATACATTCATCACTGATAATAATAGGCCTAATGAAAACATGTTTCATAAGTAACATCTATTTAATATTTTCCCTGATTTACTTTCATGATATCTTTATGGAGTTACTTTACTCATACGCTATAATTCTACCTTTGATGCAACAAAACCTCATTCTCAATAATTTAAAGGCACACATTTAAGTGCAATTCACGTAACCTGTGAAACATCTTCATTACTTTATAAAAGTGAGGTAACAGAAGTACCAGTAATCAATTTACAGTGTTTGTTATTTCATTCAATAGCTGAAGAAACTGGCAGATTAAAAGAACTTTACTCAAAGTTTGTGGCTTGTAAAATTACTCATTGACCTTGGCAGGCTATCTACTTGTATCACTATTTGCTCATCACTGAATATGCCAAAAGCTGTTCACAGAGTACCTTGTATTACATGTGTTTTTTTCTGGGCCAAAGTTAGTTTTTGGAGGCCATGTTTTAAACTGTAAACTATATTTTGAGAAACTGAAACAAAAACAAATATATTTCAGGAACAGTAAATCGTAGTTGAAAATGGAATTTTCTCACAATGATTACGTGAACTGAACTTAACTCTACCCCTGAAAATGCATAAAAATAATCAACAGAGATTATTTGTGAGGATAGTCACTATACCAGCTCTGCAATCTGATATGAATGCCTGTAAATGATTATCAGATATAACTGAACATGTATTACATTGCTTTTAAGTCATCACAAGCTTCTGACACTTAAAAATAGCAACAGCACCTTAAGAAACAAACATGCCTTTGTCATCATCATCATCATCACAAAAACTGGGTTTATGAGTAGATCAAAGTTGAAGCAACACTCTTCATTTAAAGTGCTGAAGATCAGGAACACAAAAGAAAACATGTTTATTCCTTTCTTGTTTGAGAGTTAAGGGGATTGTTTTAAGGGTACTTATGTATTTACACCACCGCAGCTACAGCTTTATTTTAAAAAAGTAGTCAATCGGATTTTGGTGGAAAATGGGCCAATATAGAGTTTAACATAGATTCAAAACAGTTTCTTTATTAATTTTAATAAATGGTTATTTATATTTATTTATTTTATAAATATAATTTAACCAAACTTAACCTACGCTCGCTTCGCTCGCTAACCTTGACTAGTTAACAGGAGTGTTTTGATTATTTAAATAATAAATAATTGCAATAATTACTGAATTTATTAAATAAATACTCAAAAAATTAGAATGTTAATTAGTCAAGGTTAGCGAGCGAAACGAGCTTAGGTTCAGTTTAGTTAAATTATATTTATAAAATAAATAAATATAAATAACCATTTATTAAAATTAATAAAGAGACTGTTCATTTTCCACCGAAATCCGATTGACTACTTTGTTTTTAAATAAAGCTGTAGCTGCGGTGGAGTTAATACGTAAGTACCGTTTTAAGTTTAGGAGCATGTCCTGCCTGTTGAACTGAAACTTCTAAAATGATTTTATGAAGTAACTCCAGAAGATTTCTTGCAATCAACCTTAACTGTCATACAATTACAACATCCTTTAGATCAGGCCAATGAAACACCTTATGCCTCCCTGAAAGCAGTGTAATTTATAACATGTAGTCCATATTTACTAGATTCAGAAACCCTTGTAAGTTTGCCTAGTTCAAAATTTGAAGATGAAGAGATAGTAGTATTTGGACGCCATTAGAATTCAAAATGAATCAGTAATTTTATGTTTTTTAACATAAGTAATGCTGTGGAGCATTTAAGGCATTGTAGAAGCACTTTGATCTTTGTATTATGTCGCACTGAAACTACTTTCAAGACAATGGTGGCATAATATAAGTAGCAAATGAATTTAATTTTTTTGTAGTTTTGTTTTAGTTTTTTAGTATTGCTGTTTTAGAATATTTAATTAGCAACCAGTTATCTTGTAACAGTAATTTAACATACAACAGTCTTAGCTACAATTAGAAAATTTCATGTTCTTCCTTTATTAAAATTATTACTAGTGTATGGAATGGTGAGAAGTAGTAAAAAGCTGTGTATATAAATATTGTCAGTGAAAACATGACTCACTACCATTATCATAAACTATCCTTCAACAAGTACCTATGAGGGATGCACAACAGGCTCAAGTGACAAAATAAATAAATCTTTATTCTGCTTGGTACATAAAAATACACTATACAGATCACATGAATATAAGATAACTTATAAATATAAAAATAAATTATAAGATAAAATATAGATGTGTTTAAAGACCATATTTATTATTTAAATACAAACACATGAAATAGTGTCATGGTAAACACATTATATAAAAAAAAATTACAACAGAATAAATAACAAATTCAGATGTTGCTATACACAATTATTTTGTGGATACGCTTATGTACAGGTTGAATGGGATGCAGATAATTGAGTAATGGAGACCTCACCTTCACAAATAATTAATTCCTTTCATCTAATATTCCATGTAGATAACATGTCATGGCACAGTAAACATAAAAAAGTTCAACATTGCATGATGAACAGCAAAAGATAAGAATAAAAATGTTTATTCAGACTTCCTTGAAATGGTAAACGTATTTGAATACTACCTACAATTTAAAGCAGACACTAGAACGTCTGTCACACAGTTTGCTAAAAATTAAACACAATAAAACATTAATAAAAACGTTTTGTTATTTAACTTAGCTACATATAACTGTAACTTTTCAGTCAAATGTATGGGATAATAATCATCCCAACTGAAAAACTTTTACGTAATACAGAGATAGAATAGCAAGATTTGCATTTTCTCTTCAGGAATGTAGCTACCATATCAGAAACGATATGCAGACGAAAAACAAATTTAATTCCGACAACTCCAACAACTCAAAATATTACAAAACTAATATGAACTTGTATAATCAAAACAACAAAGAATTTAATATTCAAAAAATGAGAAGGAGAATTACAAATATTAATATTTCATAGCAACCTTTTGCAACACGTGTCAAAGTAACATCTAACCTCAAACTAATTTATTAAAAATCTAATATCTCGATTACTTTTCACTCAATAAAAACACTTTTGTGAGTAGAAATTAATTACAGCAACAATAATTATTCTTACCAGTAACAGATCATCCATGTTAAAAAATGGAATAACAACACAGGTCTAAGGAAACGTAACAGACAATATACTTCAATGATAAGTGTACATGATACGAACGATAACCACATTGATCGATATTTAAGTTGAATATTTTATTCTTCTCGATAGTTATTATGACAATACAGCTGATAAATTAAATTAAACATCAATGCACTAACTGTTCCTGAAAATAAACAGCTTTTTAGCATAACAGGCCCAGTTAACCAAAATATTTTAATTTTTTTAAAAATTAGATTTGAATGTAGTTAAGAAAGTTAAAATAATAGTTAACATAACATTAATATAAATATAATCGTTACTGGAAAAAGATTATCTATTTTCAGTGAAGAAAAATTGTTCTAGTAACAACATAAATTTCAGTTTTCATTGCTAGGAAAGACCTATAAGTAATAAGCAATTCTCAACAACCACTTGGATTTCATATTATATCACAATAAAAACAAAAAAAGATTACTGCACATATTCTGTTTGTCTAAGGAAAGTACTTTTTCCAATGGAAAGGCAGCTGGTGAGGATTCAGTGATGGTGGAAGTATGGAGAAGAGGAACTTGGAAGGTGGATGTAGACTAACTCTGTTAATTTGGAGAGAAATGAAGATGCCAATAGACTGGAGGAGAGGATTGGTGTGTCCTACATACAAGAAAGGGGACAAGTTTACCTGCAGCAATTACCGACGGATTACTCTGTTAGTTGTAGCACACAAAGTCTTCTCTAGAGTCCTGACAGATAGATTAAGCACTTTGGCAGAAGAAGTAGTTGAAGAATACAGTGTGGATTTAGACCTGGTCGAGGTACCATAGATCAAATATTTGTGCTACAGCAAACCATGGAGAAATTGTATAAAGATGATATAAGTTTACATTGATTATTTATTGACTTTAGACTACAAAGAATAAAATAAAATTATTAAATGCTGTAGGGAGTTATGATATTTCCAAAACATTAGTGAAGCTGGTGAGAATGACCATGTCCAATAGCATAGGTGTGATAATAAGCAATGGAAGAATGAGTAGAGAGTTTGACTCAGTGGATGGAGTCAGGCAGGGATGTGCTGTTGGCTATGCTCTTTAAGCTGGTCCTTCAAAAGGCAGAAGAGAACACTGATATGACAGGAAGTGTCATATATAGAATGGTACAAGTACAGGCGTATGCAGATGATGTTGTCCTGTTAGTGAGAAACAAAGGGATCTTGAAGGAGATATTTGAATGAATAGAGAAGGAAACAAAAAGGTTGGACTGGAAATAAACAAAGGAGAAACTAAATATCTGAAAATAGACAGTGCAAGAGCATGATGTGGAAATGAAATGAAAATTGGAGTATATACCTTCAAGAATGTCAGAAATTTTACATATCTGAGAATGGAAATTAATTTGACAATCAAGTTCCCATGAAAATTAAAAGAAGAATTATGCTTGGTAACCATGCATACTTGCCAATGCTAAGTTAGTAAGGTCTAAAATTATCACACAAACTAAAATGAAAATCTATAAAGCATTAATTTGACCAATTATGAACTATGGATGTGAAGCATGAACCTTAAATACAGGAGACATTAAGACTTTGAAGTTGTTTGAACAGAAAATAATAAGGGAATATATGGATCTGTTTTTGAAGAAGGAACATGGAGGATAAGAAGGAATGAGGAAGTTAGAGGGAATACTGCAAGGACAAAATATAGTAATGGTAATAAAGTCATGAAGAATTGGTTGGCTGGATCACGTGGAAAGAATAACAGAACAAAGATTTCAATGAGGGATAATGTATGGAGGAATAGACAGGACTAAGAGAAAGGCAGGTCAGAACGTGCTGACTCCAGGATGTAACAAAGGATCTGACAGTGATGGGGATGAAAAGATGGATAGAGGTGGTGAGAGATAGTGAAGATTGGAGGCTGATCTTGGAGAAGGCCAAAGCCCATGCCAGGCTGTAGCACCAAGATAAGAAGGCACATTTTAAAAATATGGTGTCAAACAGCGCGTTGAATTTAAATCGTATCTATTCATATAAAATATTTTTGTGTGTTAATATATTTCATAATGTTCCAATGTTATAGATGTGGTTCCTACTTTGTATTTCATCAAAATATCAAGATTGTTGTAAATATTGGTGGTTTGGAGATTATATCTGTAAGATGATTGGCAAATGTTGACTAGCAGTGAAGGGCTTTTAAGTTTTCGTTGGAGCTTTAAAGATCTGTTCTGTTTGACATTGTGTTTATTCGGTGATGACATTTTTTATGTAATGTTGCTTTGTGTTATGTTGTCTAATGTTTTGGTTTATTTTGTTTTTCACTCTGAAGATCTCATATATTTAGATTTTTTAAATTTCTAACTAATTTTTTTCTTTAATAAAGTACTCTACATCATGTATTTTAGCGCCATGTATTTTATGTTATTTGTATTTATTTTGAGTAGGAGAGTATCAATGAGTGTGTTGTTATATGTGTTTGTGAGATAGATATTTTTATTGTTGAGTTTCTGTGTGATTTTCAGGGGAGATGGGTATGATGAATAGTCTGTGGATCACACTTCTAACAATACATAGTTGATAAGGCTTTAGTGGTTTTAGATATTGTGAATGAGAGTATCTGTATCTGTCATTGCTGATTTTTAATGTATTTTATTAACACAGACAGAACATCAGATATAAACAAATCATTTCTAAGAAATTATATTCAATTATTTATAAATTTTATGTACAACAGTAGATATAATATGGGGAGTTAAGCACAATTTCAAGGTCATTCAACGCTGCCGGGTGAGGTGTGGTATGTGTGAACCCCTTGTGCGAGGCTAGGTGAGGCAAGGTGAGCACCTCGTGCGAGGCTATAACAGCGAGTTACTGGGAGGCCCGTGCGAAGTTATAACAGCGACTGAGAGCCCCGTGCGAGGTTAAAGGGCTTCGTGGCGCTACCGGTAGTGTCTCGACCTTTCATCCGGAGGTCTCGGGTTTGAATCCTGGTAAAATAGTAAAACCTCTTAAAACTTATATTTAATAAAAACTATAACAGCGAGCGACTGAAAGCTATGATCTTCTGTTCTACAGTAGTCAAGCGAGAAATAACATTATTTATCAGTTCGGCAATTAACTCTACATTGTTATCTCATCCTGTTTTTTATTCGAATTATCAGTCACGCGAATTCCGTAAACACTCACACATATACAGTTTCTAAGAATTGATACAACGTTTCCCCTCCCACAGTTACATTACGTTACATTATTGAAAGGCTACTAGTCATGTCATTTGTGCTCCAGCTTTCAAAGTGTACGCAGTTCCTTGCATCTACCGACAAAGGTTAACTAATATATTTATTTTAAAACAATTCTTTGTTATTAATATTAGCTTGTATTTTCAAATAGTTGTTAAAAATGTAGTTAAATAAATATTATTAAAAGTAACTGATTGCAACTGGATTTTATTAAACATCATCATCTTAATAAGGTAAATGTTTTGATCATTTATCTCTTGGGAAAAACATGAATTTAGAAAGTCTGTAAGCACTAATGGTGAAAAATAATATAATTAATAAAATATAAATAAATAAGGAAAATAAATATAATTACGCTGTGTGTGCATAAGTAAAGCAAACCCATGCTTCACTCAAATTATATAACGAAGCCTGTTTTAAAAATGTAAAATTGTTTTGTAATTAAAACAAATTAAGTTACAGACTGCCCCTGCTGCTTCAAGTGGACCACAAAAAAATATGAAACGTACATAAAAATTATGTAAACGAATATGATTCGAACATAAAATGAATGAATATGAACATAAACCAATGTGATATACACATAAACGTACATGAACCATACCTGAACCGACACGAAACGAACATGAAAGTTCATGAAAGGATCATAAACTAACATGATAAGAACATAAACGAACATAAATTCAACATAAACAAACAGGAAACAAACGTTAAAACATCGTAAACCATTATAAACGAACATGAAACAACGTAAACGACCGTTAAACAACCATGAAACGAAATGAAAGAATCATAATTCGAACATTAAAGATCATATCAACAAAAACGTAAAAACATGTAAATCATTAATAAACAAATATGAAACGAACATAAAAACAATGAAAGCTTTGGACGATTTCTTCATTCCTACATTGGAGTTCGTGAGAATAAGTCGCACTAGTGTTTATCTTCTGATAACAGCAACAGATTTACTGAAACAGTCAAATTTATCTGTAACTCACATGAGTTCGGTTTGATTTACGCCTACATCATACTGTTGATCTAATACAACATCTAGACCGACTATATTAAAACTGAAGTAAGTATACAAGACTACTAAATTGAATTATCAAATGGACTACATACTTTAAATATCATTCGTATGATTAACTCTGGCCTGAATTTAAATGTTATCGATTCGTAAGAATATAGTACCCACACATCTGGTTGAATATGAAAGAACTCAAGTCGCTGTTCTCTTTAAATTCCGCCAACTAGGTACTTGTAAACTGTCTGTACTTGTACTTGTAAACTGCTGTCAACTTTGGGCGATTTCTTCATTGCTACAATAGAGTTAGTAATAGATCATATTTTGCCATTCGTCATTACATTTTACAATGTACAGAGTGAATTAGTCGACAATAATTCTTTTCAAAATTGTTGCATTCATATTTTAAAAACAAAAAAATTATTTGGTAACATGAGGACAATTATTTGGGTGGTAAAATCGTCACTCCAAGTTCACCATTACTTGGCGGCGACTGTACAGATGTTATTGAATAAAAAAGTGTGCAGTACTCTTCTGATTTATAAAGTATTATTGCATTTTAGACAACCTTCAAGTAAAGAATGTTAGTAAAAGTTGTAACATAGGCTTGATTTTGTGGCTTCCCGGGAAGATCCATCTATATTTATACAAAAAGTGTGAACTCGAAAAATCTGAAAACAGATCAATATTTAATCAGGAATTTACTCAGATGAAAAATAAATTTTCTTTACATAACTAAATTTGTAAAAAACGACGTAGAAAAGGTAATTACGAAACTTAAATTACTTAAGCTCAGATAGTCTAGTATCGATTCGATCGTTTCCTATCCTTTTAACCGAGTATAGTAAAAGTTATAGGTCAGCAATTGCTTAGTACGTTGTGATACTTGAAAGTCGAATTGGCGAGATCTGTTATAATATTGAAAATATATCTAAATGATTAAATAAAATGCTTGGCGTAGCCAGTATTGTTAAGAAACACTGGTTTTTAATTGGCATACTAGGTTCAATATTTTTTGCTGAAGTTTATCCGTCCTTGGGGTCTATGGGAGGTAACCTATAAGTGTATTTGCTTTATTTTAACTGGCGGCCTTTCTTAAAGGTTTTTACTTCATAATATATTTGCACTATCGCATTACATAATTTCACCTTTATAGGAAACGTGTTCGGATACGTTTGCATTTTTTTTTTATTAGTAATTTCCTTTCCATTTTCCTAACCTCAGTGTCAAAGGAGAATTACCATGAATAACTGTGTTCGTTTGTGAATAATTTAGTTTAATTATATATATATATAATAATTATATATATATAATAATATATATATATATATATATAATTAAACTAAATTATTCACAGTCACTAATAACACAGTTATTCATGGTAATATATATATATATATATATATATATATATATATATATATATATATATATATATATATATATAAAACGTACTTGTATTTTTTTTACAGTTATAAAGTCAGTAATGTGTCTTGATTTTCTTTCATTGACCAAGTAGTTTTCATGTAATATGACTTAACATTTGGTTTTCCTTTTAGGAACACTAAAACCAGAATGGAGTGTAAATTACATAGCGATTACCATCATTTTTTTCTTTTATGGACTGTTACTGTCAACCAGTGATATTTTATTGGCGTTAAGGAGAATTAAAGTGCATTTATTTATTCAAATATTTACATTCATTTTATTTCCTATATTTGTGTTGTTTATAAATAGTATGTTAAAAATTACATTCTCTGTCAATGATTGGATCTTGAAAGGGTGTGTATACCTGTTCATAATATGTTGGATAAATACATGTAAATACTTTATTTTAAAATAGATTTATTTGTATAGAATAATATAGCTGTTTTGTGTACGCCTTCACTCATTTCAGCAAATGAAACCCTCATCTTTTATTCAGTTATAGCACTCCAAGGTACATAGTCAAACTTTCATGGATGAACTCATCTCCTTGTTTTTCCTCTCAGTTATAAACATCATGAACTCAAACTGTAGTAAGATTTTTGCAGTTACTGCAAATGTTATGGTAATAACATCAATTTTCATTTTTAATTATCTATAATAAATTAACAGTTAACTTGTACATTAGATGTGTAATTATGACATTTTTTCACTTTTTCTCTTAACATTTTATAAAGTGCAACAGCTGTTTGTTATGAATGTTTTTTAAGTGTTTCTTTCCGACCTAAATTATCTCATACCATAAATGACTTCTTTAACCACTTTTTCTTTGTGTGGCCTTTTGAAAAAAGTTGAATGATTTATTTTCTGAAGTAGATGAAATGCACAAACCGTCCTGTGTGAAATGGTGAAATGGAATTTCTGTACTAATTACAGGCATAAAAGATGTTGATAGGTAAATTCCTGTAATAACAAGAGATCCAATTTAATTGTAAAAGTAAATCTATCACAGGACCATCTCAAGCAGTCAAATAATGGCGTACTAAAATAAAATTCTAATAAAATGTTGGAAAGTGTGTTAACTCCTACTTGTTCTTGGGTCATTAGATTAGAAAGTGAAAAAATGGTCTTATTAGATGCTTCTGCTATATTGGAACAACTTAGGGAGTTGCATTCAAGAACTAAAAGGATATTAAGCAAGAAATAAATTGCATAAAGATACTGAGCAGTTCTGATCAGTAAAATACAGTGTGAATGTCTGCTACACTTAAGGAATTTTGGGTACAATTTTTCTTGTTACAAATGACTGCATAACAAATAAGTATAATTACCACTGGCTAACAGGTATACTAAACCAAGAAAAACTATTTTATTTTATTTTCTATTGTTTAAATTTTAATAAGACATCAGATTATCTTATATTTTTCACATGCTTATATTTGGCCCAAGTCTGCTTTTGTTTAATAAAAGAAAAATATTTATTTAACTTTTAGTTATACTGAGAACAACATATACAATTTTAAATCGTGCTGAATGTTTTTAGATTAGCAATTGTGAGTTGCATGCCACCACCTATCTCATCGGCTATAATTATAACAAGGGCAGTTGGTGGAAATGAAGCTGTTGCTGTATGTAACACTATTATTGGTAGCTTCATCGGATTATTTGTAACTCCTCTCGCCCTTTTTTTCATTGTAAGTATTTAATTTTAGTAAGTTTTTTATTTAATTATAAATAAGAATTATCCTTATGCATTTAATTTCTACTCAAAACTATTTTTGCTTTTTATAGTGAAGCTTATTTATACATTATTGTTATGTACAATATTAATTTTATCAACAGTTAATTAGAACTAATTATTTTCAAAATGTATTTTTTGTATAATTATCTCGCCTTATTAAACCATAACAAAACTTAATCTGTAACTAAACACTGTTTTTTTTTGGGATAATTTTTTCTGTGTTACTGCAGTTATTTTGCACAAAAAATTAAGCATATATCATCTGCTTTACGTTGTAGATATTGATTTTATATCTCTTGGACAATAATTACTTTTTACTATTTTCTAATTTATATCAGTACCCTTTTCCCTTAACTTATTTGAGTATATGGGTCACACAATTCTTTTCAAGTAATGTCAAAAAAGTATCTGGTGTGTTGAACCAGGCCAATTAATTATCTGTTCTAAAAAAATATCACATGAATGAATAACGTTGCAAAAAGTAAGATTTCGAATGTTCACTACAGTTTAATAATTATGGGTACAATGTTTCTTGTTATGAATGATTGCATGGTATTATATTCACCAATGACTAACAGGTGAATTAAACTAAGAAAAATTAAAATGTATGGTAAAGTTCAACATCTTTACTGTCCTATTAGCTGTCTCAGTCACATCAACAAACAGATAATGTATTTGTTGCAGAGTTTGATAACCCACATCACTACACTAGCTTTTTTTTTTGTTCTCGATGAGTCAGAGAAATACCATTTACGTACCCCCCCATAAATGGGGGAATGTTGGACTCGCACGGGTTCGGCTAGGTATAATTAAAGGCCTATATGTACCCGCATCTTACCGACTAAAACTAACTTAGGAACAGCATTGTGTACATGTAATCCAGGGGGAAATTTTATTGTTGTGGTTACTGTTTTGCATTTATTATAATTGTTACAAATTTAACCGACTTGTGTAAGAACAAAGAAACAAATGATGTTTTAGAACTGTGTTGCAATTAGTTCAAAATTTTACTACATTCTTCAACTCTCCTGTAATGAAATGTTATCTGTTAATTTAATGGCTTCAATTTGGTTGTACGGTAATTTAAAAATATTAAACGTTCTTGTGAATTACTTAGAAATAATATCTTTCTTAAATTTTTAAGTGTAACCTGAATTTTTTTCTGCACAATCCAACATAAACTTCTTCATTAAATTGTCTTAAACCCTTGTACTGGCTGAAAGTTGTTAAATTTCAATACTTGAAATTCAGCACAAGTATTTTTACAATTATGTTCCTTTTGATCTACTGATAGTTTTCTCAGTAGTCATGTAGATCCTCCTTGTTTTCTTCTTGTACATATCCTCTCCATTGTCTATTTATTACTTTTTCTAATTCTTTAGATCCTCGCTTATTAGATCACAGTCTTTCACCCATATTTTTCAACAGATCCCTCAAAATATAATTTCAGAACATAATTTCTAAAGAAGTCATATATACATAATATACGCGCACTCATGCACACACACATTTTTTTTAATGCTATTTTTTTTTGTTGATAGTCATATCATTCACCTTCATGAATTGATGATTCGTGATGTAAAATTGCACTTATTAGTTTTTAAGTGGAACCCTCAATTTTTATCCTATCCGTGGAGACACTTTTTATATTATTATTAAATGAACTTTTTTTTTATTTCTCTACCAGTTAGTTCCAATAGTTCTAATAACTAATCGAATATATTTCTGTTTTATGTAACAAATCTCTGTTGCTACATTTGCAACACTTTCCTAATATTTGTGTTTTATTAGCTGCTATAATCTCTTGTAAACTAATGCTTTTATTTTGTTTTAATGAAATGATGGGATAATTAAAAAAATTGTTTCATCTTCAGTACTTCCATTTATATGAGAGCATTTATTATTAAAACAAGCTGTAGTATATTTTCTTTTAAATTTTATTATTTCAAGTACATTTTCAAGGTTTTGTACAAGATCATTTGTAAATTCAAAGGTGCCGTTAAGTACTGCTACCTAGTGGCGCGATTCCTAAACCCACCTTTTTGAGGAAAAAGTGACATATTCGAGTCCCGTGGTTCATCAAATGGAAGAAAAAAAGTTGTATAACAAAATTCAGTTTTTGAAAGTATTCTTTCAAAAAAGAATCTGAAATATAAAAAAATTAATTGAACTGAAATATAATGTTTTCATGCATATTTTTTAATTTTTTTCCCCATTTTCATTTCACTTTTAGGTTAGGTTATGTTTAGAACTGTTAACATAATTTGTTGACCTCGTCATGCTGTCTAGTTCTGTGGACTCTTACCGGCGAAGTTCTAATGAACTTCTTGATTTTACATTTGCCAGAATCGTTAAATTATAAAGTAATTTTGTAAGAAATATGTACTTTGTAAAGGATCAGAATAAGACTATTATTATTATTTTGGTGTATTGTTTTATGACTGACAATGACAAATACCTAGCTGTTGGTAAAAAGCATCAAAGATAGGTGTGAGAGAACTATGGTGTTACAGTAAACAACTCTGTACTGTAACATACCAGCTATCATTTAGTAGCAGTGTGTGTGAGACCTGGTTTATTTTTTCTTAATAACCAACTTAAAATCAGTAACTTGCTAGGATGCATGAAGTGAAAGTCCATTAAAATTTTTTTGTGTGTACGCAGTGGAACTTTTGCTAATTTATAAATGAGACTAATGTTGATATTTCACATTTTGTAAACAACTGGTTAAATTGCATGATTATTTTCTTGTAAAACATTCTGTTTGTACTTGCATAAGTAAATTTGTAAGAAGTGTTATTTCTTTTCTGTAAAATCATACGTTATTAGATGCTACTTTGATTCCATTATTTGATTCATTAAAGAAATGGCAGTGAAAGTATGCTGTTCTGAATGCAAATATAATAGCTAGCACAAGTGAAATACCCTTCCTCTGTAAAAAACTATTCCTCCTTAACTAGTAATGTATCAATAATTTCTGTTGCTTGAAAGAACAATGTCATGCAAGGTGCCTACATGAAATGCTGTCTCTTCAAGATTAATGTCTGACTTGATTGGTTTTTAGCCATCTATGATTAGTTCACTTATTCAAATGTCAAAAGTAGAGTGATTTATTTTATCTTGTAATCAACAACAAATTAATATTGCCTATATACTACTTATACTTGATTTATAATTCATTGATCTAATGATTGTGAAATGTTAAAATATGTTTGTAGAGTTACTACAAAAGTAATCTTCAGATATGTAACTATAGAATGTTGCACATAAGGACTTCTAAAATTATAGTAAGTACTCTCTTAACTGAGTTACTGTTAATGAACTTTCCATTTACAATTTGTATTAACCTCATGGCACCACAGTCAGACGTAAAAGCTAAAAAAAACCTAGGTGTAAATGAACCAAGAATGAACATTAGTCTAAGTAGTAATTAAAGAAATCAGTGTGCAAGATGACAGAAAATTATGTTGAAAATTGAATACGTTGAATGGATTATTATGGAAACAAATGCAGTAACTTTTTGATTATTTAATGATGAATTGCACATGTAATACATAACATCTTATAAACAAGAAGAAGAGAATAATAAAGATGAGATCAGTGGTACATAATAAGACATGCAGAAAGGAAAGTGATGCTTATGAAAGCATTGGATTACTTTAAATAAAGACATATTTTTTTATTTTTTTTTTATTTAAATACTATATGGAACTGCTGTAATAATAGTACTGCATTTGATTAACACTTAAAAGTTAAATAAAAAATCAGATAAAGAATATTTAAAATAAAAAAAATACTTTTATGACAAATATTAAAAACATTTTTAAAAAGCTATTCTAGTTTTTGTTGACTTGACTAAGTGAGGTCCATCTTAACTTGACCTTTTGGCTATTTGTAGTATAATTATGACCAAATGTATTTTCTGGTTTGTACGAAATCTTTAGTAAGGTTCCTTGCTGTCAGGCAAAATGTTGTATGTGTAACATACAATTAACATTTTTCTTAAAATGTTAAGATCTAAAATGCCAGCTGCTATCTTAAAAAGGGGATGATGGAGAAATGTGGTAAAGGTAAATTTCTTCGTTAAGCTGTCACTTTTACGAATGAAACATATTATCATTCTCCCTCCACTTTTCATGTGATTTACATATTTCCGATTTGTCTATTACTGGCTTCCCGTATTAGATAATTTACTCTTTCCTGTTTTCTCTCTCTTTAACCCTAACCTTTACCTTGAGATTTTTCTCCTATTATTGTATTGCATCATGCCTTTCTCACTAAAGTATTAAACAGGTAATGTTTCATGGTCTTTTGACAAAATTATTATTTATTATTTTCCCATAAAACACTTTATGTCAAAAAAAAATTTGAAAAAAAATAAGATAAACATGAGCGATACAGTTGAAGCACTTGCTCAACTGTCATCAGTCAGTGATGTTCAGTATCCCTAAAAACTGCTAATAATATTGGTAGTACAGTAAGATTATTTTTGGCACAGATTAGACCTTTCACTGTTAGTTATGACCGACAATTCTGTTTCTACTTTATTTTAATTCAGTTTTGTTGTAGAACTCAACTTGTTAAATTCAGTGCAAATTGAAGGAGGTTTGTTGTTCAGAGGACTGCTAGTATATAATATGAACATTTATTTTCATATAGCTTTTTATTCTAAATAAGTAAAGATTTGTAAAAAGTATATATAAATTTCTTTTATTATAAATTTTGTTTTATTAAAATTAACTTGTTCTTAAATGATATTGGTTGACTGAAGATGTTCTCTGGTTTCGTAAGAGTATCCCAGTGCATCCTCCAAGGTTTCTGATGTCTGAGCTGACTAATTAGTTTTTGATAAATTCTCTACTGTGATAATAATGTAGCTTTACATTGTGAATTGAAATGTTTTACTCTACATCTTTACTCTTTTTATTTTATTTTATTCATTAAAAATACACATAAATTTACAAGTCAATTAACTTGTTTTCCATTATTCATAAATTCTTTGATTCATTTTCAGTGCTGATTTTCTCAACTAAAATTAAAATTAAAAAATTAGATGTAAATTTAATTAAAAAAATTTAGTATAAATTAAATTAAATTAAAAAAAAATAATTTTTAAATTTAATTATAAAGTTGAAATTAATTACAACTAAAAATGCTTTGTATTTATTCTTTCAGTGTAAATAATTTTAATGTTAAAACTAAGAAGTTACATCAAATAAGTATTTAATTTTTATAGCACATTTGCAATCCAGTAGCTGCTATCAGGTAAGTGGGTGGGATAATAAATCAAGTGCACATCACAATGAAAGCATAATTGAAACTGTATTCAATCCACATCATGGTTGTTATGTCAGTAGTCAACATGTTAATTGTCTTTTTCTGTAACCTGACTGTTGGTCCCAGTTACAGCAGTTAAGAGGAAATCTCCTGTATTATTGCTTTTCAGTATATTATTGAAATAAAAAATCCTTTCTTATTGTTTCAGTTGGGTACTACTGCTGTTGTATCAGTAACTACTGCATTAATAACACTCTGTGAAACAGTTCTATTACCGCTTGGGGTTGGCCAGCTAGCACGAGGAGCAGGTTTCCTTTCATTCCAGAATGTAGTTTTAAAAGTTTTACCGTGTGTAAAATTTAACTTAACAACTTTTGGTCAACTGACTTTACTATTCATTCTCTATTCTACATTCTGCGATGTATTCCTTACTCATGACATTCCTATGATTGCTTCAGATATTCTCATAACAGTTATTTTAGGTAGGATCTTAAATATATATGAGTTGATTCGTATACATGCATGTTGACAAATTTGAAGTATTGATTTGATTTAGAAAATTGTTATGCCGGTTGATTAGTATCATATCATTTGGATGAAATATTGTATGTGTTATTATGCTAAGTTATCTTAGGATAAGGTGTGAGGAAAAGGTTATACATAGTGTGATTAAAACTTTCAATTTAAATTAATTCTTTTACAAATTTTAATGTTTCTTTATAAAAAAATTTTAATGTTTCTTTTATAAATTGTTTTTTAGTTACTTTTATTATTGTAACACTGAGTTTTTCGATTCTAAAATTTTTTATCAATCTATGCTGAATGTTTCATCTAGTGAAATTTTGGATCTCTTAACAAAACTTCTTTTCTATAAGAAATAGAAAAGATAAATAAAAATAATAAATAAAAAAGTTCGGTGGGAAGAGGAAGGCGACTTTTGGTCAGGTGATTTTAGAATAATTAACTCAGCTTCAAATAATGTGCAGGCAGGAGTAGGTTTCATAATGAACAAGAAGATAGGGAAGAGAGTAGAGTATTTCAAAACGCATAGCGATAGAATCATTGTAATAAGGATAAAATCAAAACCTAAACAGACAACGATTGTTAACGTCTATATGCCTACAAGCGCCCATGATGATGATGAGGTAGAGTGTGTATACGAAGAGATTGATGAAGCAATTAAACACGTAAAAGGAGATGAAAATTTAATAATAGTTGGAGATTGGAATGCAAGCATTGGAAAAGGTAAGGAAGGAAATATAGTGAGGGAATACGGGCTGAGCAAAAGGAATGAAAGAGGGGACCGACTTATAGAGTTTTGCACGAAGTATAATTTAGTAATTGCCAACACCCTATTTAAAAATCATAATAGAAGAATATACACTTGGCAAAAGCCAGGCGATACTGCAAGGTATCAGATAGATTATATCATGGTTAAGCAAAGATTTAGAAATCAACTCGTTGACTGCAAAACATACCCTGGAGCAGACATTGATAGCGACCATAATTTGGTGATAATGAAATGTAGATTGGGGTTTAAAACCCTGAAGAAAAGGTGTCAGATGAATCGGTGGAATTTAGAGAAGCTTGAGGAAGAGGAGGTAAAGAAGATTTTTGAGGAGGACATCGCAAGAGGTCTGAGTAAAAAAGATAAGGTAGAAAATGTAGAAGAAGAATGGGAGAATGTTAAAAAGGAAATTCTTAAATCAGCAGAAGCAAACTTAGGCGGAATAAAGAGAACTGGTAGAAAACCTTGGGTTTCAGACAATATATTGCAGCTGATGAATGAACGTAGAAAATATAAGAATGCTAGTGATGAAGAAAGTAAAAGGAACTATCAGCAATTAAGAAATGCTATAAACAGGAAGTGCAAACTGGCGAAAGAAGAGTGGATTAAAGAAAAGTGTTCAGAAGTGGAAAGAGAAATGAACATTGGTAAAATAGACGGAGCATACAGGAAAGTTTAGGATAATTTTGGGGTACATAAATTAAAATCTAATAATGTGCTAAACAAAGATGGTACACCAATATATAATACGAAAGGTAAAGTCGATAGATGGGTGGAATATATTGAAGAGTTATACGGAGGAAATGAATTAGAAAATGGTGTTATAGAGGAAGAAGAGGAAGTTGAGGAGGATGAAATGGGAGAAACAATACTGAGATCTGAATTTAAGATAGCATTAAAAGATATAAATGGCAGAAAGGCTCCTGGAATAGACGGTGTTCCTGTAGAATTACTGCGCAGTGCAGGTTAGGAAGCGATTGAGAGATTATACAAACTGGTGTGTAATATTTATGAAAAAGGGGAATTTCCGTCAGACTTCAAAAAAAGTGTTATAGTCATGATACCAAAGAAAGCAGGGGCAGATAAACGTGAAGAATACAGAACAATTAGCGTAACTAGTCATGCATCAAAAATCTTAACTGGAATTCTGTACAGAAGAATTGAGAGGAGAGTGGAAGAAGTGTTAGGAGAAGACCAATTTGGTTTCAGGAAAAGTGTAGGGATAAGGGAAGCAATTTCAGGCCTCAGATTAATAGTAGAAGGAAGATTAAAGAAAAACAAACCGACATACTTGGCGTTTATAGACATAGAAAAGGCATTCGATAATGTAGACTGGAATAAAATGTTCAGCATTTAAAAAAAATTAGGGTTCAAATACAGATAGAAGAACAATTGCTAACATGTACAGGAACCAAACACAACAGTAACAATTGAAGAACATAAGAAAGAAGCCATAATAAGAAAGGGAGTCCGACAAGGATGTTCCCTATCTCCGTTACTTTTTAATCTTTACATGGAACTAGCAGTTAATGATGTTAAAGAACAATTTAGATTCGGAGTAACAGTACAAGGTGAAAAGATAAAGATGCTACGATTTGCCGATGATATAGTAATTCTAGCCGAGAGTAAAAAGGATTTAGAAGAAACAATGAACGGCATAGATAAAGCCCTACGCAAGAACTATCGCATGAAAATAAACAAGAACAAAACGAAAGTAATGAAATGTAGTAGAAATAACAAAGATGGACCGCTGAATGTGAAAATAGGAGGTGAAAAGATTATGGAGGTAGAAGAATTTTGTTATTTGGGAAGTAGAATTACTAAAGATGGATGAAGCAGGAGCGATATAAAATGCCGAATAGCACAAGCGAAACGAGCCTTCAGTAAGAAAAATAATTTGTTTACATCAAAAATTAATTTAAATGTCAGGGAAAGATTTTTGAAAGTATATGTTTGGAGTGTCGCTTTATATGGAAGTGAAACTTGGATGATCGGAGTATCTGAGAAGAAAAGATTAGAAGCTTTTGAAATGTGGTGCTATAGGAGAATGTTAGAAATCAGATGGGTGGATAAAGTGACAAATGAAGAGGTGTTGCGGAAAATAGATGAAGAAAGAAGCATTTGGAAAAATAGAGTTAAAAGAAGAGACAGACTTATAGGCCACATACTAAGGCATCCTGGAATAGTCGCTTTAATATTGGAAGGACAGGTAGAAGGGAAAAATTGTGTAGGCAGGCCACGTTTGGAATATGTAAAACAAATTGTTAGGGATGTAAGATGTAGGGGGTATACTGAAATGAAACGACTAGTACTAGATAGGGAATCTTGGAGAGCTGCATCAAACCAGTCAAATGACTGAAGACAAAAAAAAAAATAAAAAAATTAGAGAAGTGTACATACTTGATTTTTTTTAATAGCAAAAAAAAATTGTAATTGAAAAATGTTTTTCTGCCGTTTAGATTCTCTGTTAAATATAATGAATACTTACTAGAAGTGATATAAACTGTTTAATGCAATATATTTGTTGTATGTGGATTATTGTTGGAATGCATAATTCATATTTGCTTTGGTTTTGAGAGTGCCAGTTATACAGGTAGAATCTAAGGCACAAAATATTTTGGGGGTAGGCAAGCAAAGTGAGCAGATGTTGACCCCCAATTTAATTTTTTTTTAGGTTCGTCAGTAAATGTAAAATGTTACTCGATATTTACACATTTTACTCAAGTGTTATAGGAGAAAGATATCAGTGTTTTTTACTTATGTATTTGTTCAAAGTGATTTTAACAGTTATCCAAATTAGTGAGAAAACATTGCCACTTATCTGTCAATTTTTGTTTCAAATCAAACATTTTACTGTACAGGGCAAAAATTACACAACCCTCACATTTTCTAATGGTTTATATTGAAGTTTAATTTTTACAAATCACTGAATTATATCTTATAAACAGTCATATGGTAAAACCATTGGTATCAAGTAAAACCAAGAACAGTTAAGTAATATATTAATCAAGGCATTTGATAGTAAAATTTGTGCTGATCATTTCTTTACTGGGAATTCAGTTAATTTTCAGATCAGCTTTGAAAGCATTATAATTGCTCTAAAAAGCAATTAAGTGAGAGGCAATAATTTTATGTAGGAGAAGGTCATTGGAAATGTACTGTTAACCATATAATGTTTCTTAAATGAGAAATTAATATCAATGACATTTTTCAGATTTCACTTTAATTTTTTTTTGAAACATCATGACCTGTAAGTCATATTTTTCTTTTTTGTCTGAAACAGTATTAACTTGTTTTCTGAATGAGGGAGTAAATTATAATATTTAATCTTTTTTTATGATTTAATTTAGTGATGTTTTTATGATATGAAGCTGGTTGAATGTGATTGCTGTCACATTGTTGAGTGTAGTCATTCTTTCTTTTTCTGTTAAACCTCCGGAACTACGGTAAGGTATTACTGCAGAGGATGAATGAGGATGATATGTATGAATGTAAATGAAGTGTAGTCTTGAATATTCTCAGGTTGACCATCCCTGAGATGTGTAGTTAATTAAAACCCAACTACCAAAGAACACCGGTATCCATGATCTAGTATTCAAATCTGTATAAAAGTAACTGTTTTTACTAGGATTTGAACCTTAGAACTCTCAACTTCAAAATCAGCTGATTTGCAATGATGAGTTCACCACTAGACCAACCCGGGTTGTTGAGTGTAGTTTAGAACCAATTTATTTAAACAAATTGTAGCTTTACAAATACATCAAATGAAGATAAGATTCAACAGATTTGTTAAGATTATTCAGAATAACTAACTTTACTCTTGGTTATTTTTTACTCTGTGTGTCTATAAGTTATAAATAAATTTTTAGACCTACTCATTTGTTGAAATTTTTTTTCAGTATTATTTATACAGATGTCAGTATTATATGGAAGTTTTAAAGCAGCAAATTACATGAAAGATTTGTATTCAGTGGATGATGTAGTTGCAATTATGTTCTGTTCGTCCCATAAGTCCTTAACACTAGGTAGGAAACTATTATTATTTAATTGTTTTTCTAATAATAAATAAATTTTAAGTATTAATAATAATTATTATCAGTATTATTATGCTACCTATATAATATAAATAAATAATCATTAACATTTAAAGCTATTTTATACTTTGAAGCTGTTTAGTAACTTAAAATGTCTCCTAGAATCACTGTGAAAAGTAAATTATTGTTTCATAAGTTAATAGAATTCATGGGATTACAATATTGCATTCTTCTTACTCACATATTATGCATTTCCTTGCATAATAATATTTGTCTATTTATATAATCTGTGTGTAACATTACTACAGTTAAAAATGTGAATCATTGAATGGTGTATCAAAATAAAACTGTACATTTTGTTTAAAGAATGACCATTAGAGTCATTAAAAATTAAAATATGGCCATTAGAGGCATTAAAAAGCGTTTATAAAATTATAATGAAAAAACACAAGTTTATGAATGGTACAAGTATTTCTGTGAAAGTTGTGTTATTGTGGCATCTGTTGAAAATATTATGTATGTATAAAAAGAAAAGAGAAAATCTGTTTTGGAATTACTGTGGAAAGTTGGGCTGTCAGTGAAACTGAAATTACTGTAGTTTTCTTCAAAATGATGAGAATTGCATATGCTTGTTAATACATTGAATATGTTCCAAAACTGTTGCTTGCTCAATCGATCCATCCTGGTGAAAAAGTACCTTCATGGTGTAATGTAATATTTTTGGAGCATCTACCATACTCTCTCAACTCAGCACCAGTTTCTTTTTATTTGTTTTCTTGCTTAAAATCAATTTTTTAAGGAAAACAGTACAAGGATGTTGTAGCTGGTACAACAAAGTAGCCAAAAGGTGGTTTCTGAGAAAGGGTTCCCAGGAATGTTTCCAAAAAAACTCTATGAATATTGGTAAATATGTGTAGCTATAATACTAATTATTTACATAAATCTTTAATTATATTTTAATAGAAATAATAAAATTAAACATTTAGTTACAAATAATTAGTCTAATATTTATTTTTAAAATAAATGTTCTGTATTAAAAAATAGGGGAATATTTTACAGGTATGGCTGGTTATTAATTACTTTATTTTCCTTTCTTTTTACTTTTACTGTTAGTCTAAGTAACTAACTAGTTAGTTGTCTGGATATATGTAATCTTTCTGTGTGTCCTAATTTTGTGTCGTAGTGAAGAAAAATGTTGAAGGATATTAATCTCATGTGTGTTTTGGACAGTAAAATTCTCCCAACCCACCGGCTTGGTCTAGTGGTGAATGTGTCTTCCCAAATCAGTTGATTTGGAAGTCAAGAGTTCTAGCGTTCAAATCCTAGTAGTCAGTTATTTTTACACGGATTTGAATACTAGATCGTGGATACTGGTGTTCTTTGGTGGTTGGGTTTCAATTAACTACACATCTCAGGAATGGTCGAACTGAGACTGTACAAGACTACACTTCATTTACACTCATCCATATCATCCTCTGAAGTATTATCTGAAAGGTAATTACCAGAGGCTAAACATGAAAACGAAAGAAAGAAAGAGTAAAATTCTCCCACTTTTTCCTTTAAAGAAAAATATAACTAAAATGTAAGTGTTTGCATTTATATTCTTTTTATTACCTTTTTTCTTGTTCCGGTTTTGGAAAAACCCTCTCTGAGCTTTAAATGAGCTTACACTTCTGTTGGATCGATTGCCTCTCCTCACCTTCTCCAGTTTGTGTTACCTTTAATTTCATCTTTTTGCCTAAATGGCTAGCCATCCTCTACTTATACTATAGGAGTTAGTATACTATAGGAGGTTCTTATACGTTATACTCTTAGACATATTCTTTTTCATTCTTATACATATAGGAGAAGTTGCTTCCTTGCAAATCATAGTGGCAGATGGGAGGGTGGATGTGGGGGGGGGGTATGATTCTGCTGTCAGCTTATCTAGGAAATTCATTCCATTGCAAAAGTTACACAAAAGGCCAAAGCTGACCCTATCAAGCTGATGGCTGATGTCCCGTCAAGTAAAACCAGACTTCCTATTCCTTAAGTAATAATAATAATAATTTTAGGTTGACCATAAAAATTTAATTTAATTTCAAATCTCATTACATTTTTAAAATTTTGTTGTGCATTTTAATTGGTGCTTGTATTACAAATTAATAATTACTTTTGTTTCCTTTTTTTTTATAGGTATTCCAGTTTTGAAAATTCTTTTCTCTGGTTATGCTCATTTTTCACAGATTACACTGCCACTGTTTTTGTATCATCCAACGCAGACAATTTTAGGCGGTCTTCTTGTGCCATATCTTAAAAAGTGGTTGATTACTAATAAAAATGAGTAAGCATTTTAATTTTATATAATAAATCTACACTAATATTATAAAGAGGAAAGATTTGTTTGTTTGTTTGTATTGAATAGGCTCCGAAACTACTGGACCGATTTGAAAAATTCTTTTCTATTAGAAGCCGACATTATCCCTGATGAACATAGGGTACTTTTTACCGCGTTATTTAAGCAACATATTTTTATTTTTCTGTCTTCGTAATTCAGTAACTAGCAACTGTCCGTCGTCGTCGTCGTGTCTCTCTTGACGCTCGCGTCCCCACCACCGCCTGCCACTGCTCCCTCGCCCCGCCAACATCCCGCTTGGCTAGCTAGGCAGCAGCAGCATGTGACCTAAGCGTCACTGCGGTGCGGGAGGGGAGTCAATGTCACAAAATAAAGTGCTGCGCGGCTCATGCGCGCGGTCGGCTTCCTACGCAGCGGTTGTGTGGAATATCGATTATTTTTCCTTGAAAATATTTTGAATTTTTTAATCACCACTTCATATACATGCTAATTCCTGTTCAACATGTAAGTAAATAATTTAGTATTAGTTGATGTAGTATTTAGTTTTTTTTATCATTTCAAAATGCCCAAAAGATTAAGATCTCAATTTTCTAGAAATAGTTTACAGGCTAGGGCAATAAAAATAATTTCAAGGGTATTTCATTTAAAGATGAAAAAATTCATAAAATTATTCACAAAAGATGAAATATTCGGCAAAGTGAAATGTTACACGGCAAGTGTGGAGTGGCAGAAGCTGGGTTTACCTCACTGTCATTTGCTGTTTTGACTAGAAAGAAAAATCCAGCCAGACGAAATTGATAGTGTCATAGTTGCGGAACTGCCCAACCAACAAAACGACCCGATATTGTACGATATCGTGACTAAAAATATGGTGCACGGTCCATGCAGAGAGCATAACTTAACAGCACCATGTATGAAAAACGGTATCTGCACAAAAAAGTACCCTCAACGTTTCGTCAACGATACCCAAACCAGAGAGGACGGATATCCAGTTTATCGTCGTCGTGACGCCGAAAATGGAGGCCAGAGCGCTACGCTAAATATCAGAGGAAGTACTTTCTATATAGATAATAGGTGGATTGTCCCTTATTCTCCATTATTGTGTAGGATGTTTAACGCACACATAAATATCGAGTACTGCCACTCAGTTCAAGCCATCAAATACATTTGTAAATATATCAATAAACGATCTGACCAAGTTACTTTTTTAGCGTCAAAAACCCAAAACGATGAAGTAGAAAACTATGTAAATGGCCGGTACATAAGTACATCCGAAGCTGTTTGGCGAATTTTAGAATTTCCCATTCACGAGCGACATCCTACAGTCTTGCAGTTAGCCGTCCACTTAGAAAACGGCCAAAGGGTATATTTTCTGAACAGCTTCGAAGCTTGCTGCGCGGTGTCTGTCCATTTCCAGTGTTTCCTCCGCAGCAGGTCAGTCAGCGGCGCGGAAGTCTCTGAGAATCTTGGGATATATTCTCGCAGCCAATTACAGATGTCGAGGAACTTTTTCAGCTCCTTTCTTGACCCAGGAGTCTTGTGTTCGGATGGCAGATAGGTGTTGCTGCTGCGGAATATTGTCCGTGGGTGTAATTTCATGGCCCGATAATGACATCTCGTCTCAGCGAAATTCGCATTTCTCCAAAAAGCCCGTAGGTGGTGAAGTTGTAGGAGTTCCAGAACCACGTCTAGGTGGCGTAAGTGCTCTTCCCAGCTACTGATGTAAACAATAATGTCGTCCAGGTAAACCAGGCAGCATTGCTGGAGAAGGCCAGTGAGAACGTCCTGCATTAGATGCTGGAATGTGCTAGGTGAATTTTTCAAGTCGAACGGCATGACTCGGAACTGGTATTGGCCGCCATCTGGAACTGAAAAGGCTGTAAAACGCTTGGTTGATTTCTCCAGGGGTATCTGCCAACAGCCACTTTTAAGGTCGATTGTCGAGAAGACGCGGGCTCTTTTCAAGTCTTTAATAGTCTGATAGATCAGTGGCAGTGGTGAGTGCACATATTCCATGATTTCGTTCAGGCGCCGGAAGTCTACACAAAAACGTGGTGAAGAGTCCTGCTTAACAATGACAACTGGAGAACTGTAGGGCAGTTTTGACGGCTCTGTCTCCTCTTGCCTCAGCATCTCTTCCACTTGTTCTCTTATAGTCCGTTTCTTTTCTTCGTTGTACCTGTACATCGGTAAGCGAAACGGCCGGCTTCCTTCCCGAAGTCGGATCCCAGGTACTGCTGACCGAGTTGGTTGCAAGTGAAAAATGCTCCCTTTTGCCGCTTCAATACCGTCTCCAACTTTGTTTTTACCTCAGGGGGTGCTGTACTTTTCACTGCCGACCAGTCCAATTTTGATGCCGCAGGTTCGGGTCTATCGTGCCGAAAAACGGTTTTGCGGGTTTCTCTACCCGATGGAGGCAGCCACGATTGTAGTCCAACACGGCTTGTTGCTCTTTCAGCAAGTCGTATCCCAGAATGATTTCTTCCCGAAGCCCCGGAACAAGCAGAAGCGTTGTGGGAATTTTCGTGTCGCCGTAGAGAAGCTCTATTTGCACCATTCTTGTGGTATGGCAGGAAGTAGAATTCAATGACAGATCTATCTTGATGTCTGTGTTGGCATTGGCTTGCCATGGTAACAGCTCAGCTCATCCAAAGCTGAAGTTGGTTGCAAGCGGCCGAATCTACGGCCGCTTTCCTGAGTCATCCTACCACTTCGACGGCGATTCTAGGGATGTCTTCTGAGCCTAGTTGATTAAGGGTTTCGATTGGCTCCACAGCCGGAACCCTTACTCGTTTCCCTGTTACGACTTCCTTATTTGGCAGTCCCTGTGGAAACGGCGCTTCGGGCAGCAATGACACCATGGAGCCAAGCTGCTTCTACATCGAGTTGTTTTATCATTTGTTCTAGTCACGGAAGTATCTGGTTAAAGCTCTCCTACTCTATCCAGCGAGCTCTGCTCAGAACTAACGCGGATTTCGTGAGTACTCTTTAACATTGTAGCTTGGATCTCCTGTTCGTCTGATTCCATGATAATTGCACGATGCAGCAGGTCGTCAATATCATGGATGGTTGCCGCTCGCAGTGAAAGTCGAATGTGGGGGCTCAGCTGCTCCAGCAATATTAGGAGGAGGCAACTTCACTACCGGGAGTTAGTCGGTGAATGAGTTTCCTCTTCTGCAACAGGAAAAGCTCCGTAGATTCATTAGCTCCTTTCGTTTGTCCGTAAAGTTGAGACCAGAGCTTGGCAGTAGTCTGCGGGCGGTTATATTGATGCCGGAATCGGTCAGTGAGTGAACTCGGACCAATCGAGTTGTAGGTCTTTGTATTCCTTGGCCCAGGACAGAGCCTCTCCTTTCAGCTGTCTTTCGGCGTACTCGCACATTGCTCAACAGGCATTCTCTGTTATTGTAGCTGAATTTGTAGACGAGAGATGAACAGTTCTGGGCCCTCATATGGTAGATCGCTGAAGGTTGCCGTTATCAGTGGCGAAAATGTTGCACGGATGCCCGAAACCAGGCAGTCAATGTTGTAGGAAATCTTGTGTGTTGGTCTGTCGGCTGACATGTAGTCGGCAGAGGCGTGGCTATGTCCAGTCTTCTCGTCCATACTGTCTTCGCCTCACGTTGGGCGCCACTTGTTGCCGAATGGCATGTGGCACTTAATAATTTTGTAGTAGCTCTGAGAAGGGCTGTTGTTGTCATTGATGGTTCGTTATAACTAATAACCTTGTGTTAGCCCTGAAAAGGGCCGTTTTTGTCGTCTATCGGCTTCGACGGCTCGTTGTAATTTATAACCTTATGGTTGCCCTGAGAAGGGGTTGTTGTTGTCGATTGGCTTCGACAGTTAATTTATAACTTGTGGTAGCCTTGAAAAGGGCCGTTTTTTGCGTTAGCTCTGAGAAGAGCTTTTGGGTCCGGAAGCTGGTCTCCGGCAAAGTCAGGGAGGTGGGGCTCGTCCATTGAAATCAGACCGGACTTCCCCTCAGTGGCAGTTGGGTCCCCGCTACAGCATGGCAGTGGTGGACTCCATAGCCCCGCATTGTTGAGTTGACGTCGGTCGTCTTTCGCTGGCGCTGCCGAGGCGGTTTTCCCCGAGCTACTGCACGCTGGGCCGGCTCCTGCTGCTGCGTCCGCCGGCCTGGGCGATTGAAGCCCAGCGAGCGGGTGCGGGAACGTAGCGTCCGCGTCCGGTGGCTCCCTCAGCGGGCCGGGCAGGCCTGCTGCTCCAGCGGGATGTTGTCATTCGCCGGGAGGTCCCACGTTGAGACGGCCAGGGAATTTCTGTCTTCTTCTTCTTCTTGGTCTTCTCCAGGTGGTCGTTGACGATGAATTAAAAATCCACTCTCGTGCTTGCTCTTTTATTGGTGCCTGAGAGTGGTGGGGTCGCAGCATCGCTATGGTGGGTGAACTGCGCGGTCATCTGCACGGCAGGATCGACGCTGGTACCAGCACGTACGTATACTGTGCTCCAGCTGACATCTGAGCTGGTCCGTTATCGTCCGCCGATGTTAAATTTAGGCATATATGTGGTAACAGGATATAATCTGCTATAGTATTTTAATTTATTCTTATAATTAAATATTTCTTTGATAACGGGAGTTCTTGCTTTATCAGTTTTTATTACTATATATTTCTTTTAATTAGTTTTTTAGTTTATATATTTTATTTTTATTTATTACTAAATTAGTTTTATTATTTATATAATTTTTTATTTCATCATTTTCTTCATTAGTACAATTAATTCTTCCAGTATTTTATTTTGAATCTATTATTGCACTTTTTACAATTTTATCTATATTATTATTTCATAAGTAAATGCAAATGAATTTACAATTATTAATTTTTCTTCATCTTGAAAAACAACTTGTTAGATTTACTAAATTATCGTTTATGTTGAATTTATCTGATTTTTTTTCTATATGTTATCAACATCTGTACAAATTATACTATCTTTATTTATTTATTTATTTTTTTTTTGTTATTTGATTTATTATAAATGTTATCTGTTCTAATTATTGTATCTTTCTTACTGTTCTTAGTTTTCATCAAATCATGTATTTTTTTGTGACTTGTTTTTATTTATTTATATATATATATATATATATATTAACGTTAATTTTATAAAATCATATACATAATTGAACATAATATTACCCAACATTTTTAATAAATTTAAATGCATGTTGTATAAATTCAATGTTTATGCAATTCCTCTTGTAATAAGTATATTTATCTCCTGCTTTATTCTGACATTTTCTGCATATGCCTTAGTTTTATTTATGATCCCTGTTTATTTTTGCTAACTTAGGTATTAGATTTAATTTTAAACATTTTTATTGAAATTTATTATACTTAGAGTTGTACAACTTTTTAAGTTTTACAGTTTACACAGAAAATTATGTAGTCGTTAATGCAATAAATTTATAAACTAACATGTTAGTTTGTTAGTTCTCATTATTATATATATATATATATATATATATATATATATATATATACTAAATGTACTTATAACCATAAAAACTACTAAAAATACTGACAATCTTGGTTTTGTGTAAAGAAGTTGTATTTTTTTATTAATTTTAACTTATTGTTTCAGAGAAAAGTTGTTACCATAGAAGAATCTACGACTAAATTTGAATATCTTGAGACAAGCAGTATCATAAATCATGCTATTCTATTTCTAGTCATTAAGTTGACTTTTTTTACAATTGTATTTATTAAATATTACTTTTTTGTACTCAGAGGCCTGCTGATCACTATGAACTTAAATAAGAGAAAGGTATGAAAGTGCGATTTAATATTATCAATATTTAAATATAAAAAAAGACTGCAGAAAGATTATCATAGAATAATATTTGGTCTGTTTATAAATTGAAAACATGTTTCATAACTCCACAAATGTTGTTCTGGTAACAGTGATGAGGAATTTTGTTCAATTGGCAGACTGTTTTGAAGTTCATTAATGAATATGAAATTTATATAAAAATAAAATCTTTACGTCTAAAGGTCCTACTTATGTTGTTGCTGAAACTTGAACAGCATTCTTTAAGAACAAACTCCATATAAAGTTTATAGAATGGTTTCAACACTTATGAGCTTGAGGTATGTTTTTGTGCTTTTTACATTAATCCTGTGGTCTTTAAGCTTATTCTATAAATCAGTACAGATAATCCAATGCTTCACCTTCAAGTATTTTACTTATTCTTGAAGCTACAAATTTGTATTTTAAGACTATATTTCTTAAAAAGTTATGTTTGTTTGATTTTTATAAATAAATGTTACTGAACGAAGTGCATTTGGTTATAAAATAATAAATCATTATTCAAAATGCGTTAAATTTCTAATAAAGATAAACTAACATCTTAAGACAATATTTGCTTAAAACGGAAAAAAAAAACAAAAACTAACTTCAAATATTAACCAAATAAAAAACCATAAATTCAAAAAGGAAGCATTTACAGAGAAAAAAAGTTTTAAAGATTACTGTTTATGCTTTCTCAAACAAGAAATTAAAGGAAGTACAAGTATACAAAGCGTCTAGGCTAAAAATATCCAAAAGTAATGGACTATATTTAGAAAACCAGTCGTAATCTCTTAAATGTAGGCTCAATCAGATTCCTGCAGGCATTGGTTTTCAACAAGATAGTGCTTCACTAAACTTTCATCGAGATGGTAGCATGTTCTTGAAGTACACTTTCCCTGGATGATGGATTGGGAAGAGGAGGTCCCACTGCATGACTGCCGAGATCTCCAGATATCAATCCTTTGGGTAATTTTGCTTGGGGATTTATTAAAAGTTGTGTGTATCAAAGAAAAGTTTGAAATTTGGACAATTTAAAACAGAGAATTGTTGAAGCTGTTGGTCTAATAATGCCACTGTGCTCCTAAACACCGTGCAAGAGTTAGATTGTTGTCTATACATATGCCGAGCTATAAAAGGTGCACAAATTGAACTTGACTAACCTACATTAAAACCTGATGAGTTGCAATGTTTTTTTAAAAAAAATTATTAAATTATATTAACCGGTTCTCTTAATATAAGCTGATACTTTTAGCCTGGTCATCCTGTATTTACCAAAAACTGAAAACCTGGAACAACTTGATATAATTTTAAAACAGGAGAGCATTTATGCTAGCAGTGTATGAAATATGTCAGCAGACTCAAACACTGGTTAGCTTGAACTCAGTCAGTGTGAGTGTAGAAAGTACCTTATCTCTTTGTAACAACTTGCTGCTTAAGCTATGCTGGCACTGAATTTATAAGGTGTTAAAAATGAATTAAGTGAAGTTTTTGATATATTTGTGCATTTATTGTTGAATATTGTAATTAGCAGATAATCTGTTTGATATATACTCATTAATCAAATAATTTTGCCAGTTTCAGTTGATTAAGTGGTAATTACTAATAGTTGTCAACTAATCTTGCTGCTAAAAGCTATTTCTTCTAGAAGGAAGTGCATAATTTTTTGAAGATAACATTTTTATAAACTTTTAATGATTTTATGTTTGTATTATATATTTTGATATTGAAGAGATCAGCTTTTTGGGAATTGATGAGCAAACTTTGAGAAGCTAGGCTATAATTCTTATAAAATTGTTGCATATTTTACATAAGTGAAAAAGTTTTTCAACTTTTAAAAAGTTGCATAGATAATTAATTGGTTTTAAAACATTGATGAGTTAAGACTGATTATATTGTTGATTATTTATTTTTATAATGATATTTTAAAAGAAATACAATAAAATGGTTTTGGTGATTAAAAAACATGTTTTAAACAAAGATAGTTTACTCTTTTATTTTATGTTAACTCACCAAAATTGTTAGGGAAAGATTCTGTCTTAAAACTATTATTTTGAAATTTTCTTTAACAGAGTATTATTCCTTCTACATTTGTTTTAGTGTGTAGATAGTATTTTCTAATTAAATCCACAATTTTTTAAGGTAAAATAAAATAAAATTGGTTTATGTACTACTACTATTACTAAGTGTAAATGGTGTAAACACAATTTTACCTTTAAAGATATACTGTAACAGTTGGTAATAATTATAACTAGTAAATGAATACAATTACAACTAATAAATAATATGTTAATAAATACAAAATAACTTGCAAGAACTTAGAAAATGGCATAAAATTAACTTTCACCAACAGAACCCGTGAACAACTAATATAACAAACACCATACCCAGATAAAGAATAAATAATATAGCTGCTTAAAATTTTGTGATGAACTAAGGTAATTAATTAAACTACTTTGCATAATACTTAGGTTGAAAAAAAAAGATTGAATACATAATATACTTGTATTTTTGAATGATGACGACGACAACGAAGTTATGGTTTGAAAGGCTTCCTTCACACTGTTACGAATTTCTTCATTTGTTGGATATTGACATTGAGATATTGACCTTGATTATTCCCAACAATGAGTTATCAGGTGTGGTAAGATCAGGGTTTCACAGTGGTCATTGCAATGGATCTGGTGATGCATGAAAATCACCGCTGCTCCAGCAACCTGAAAATTGTTCATTTAGGAAATTGCGTGCTTGAGAAGCAGAATAAGCTGAAGCCTTGTCTTGCTGGCACAATTGATAAATTGTGTATTCATTATACAACAACATTTTTGTATGGGTTATCACATTTGGAAATAATGCTAATAAAGCGTGGCAGGCTGAAACACACTGCTCATTGTTTAATAATTCACATACCAAAATTAGTTGAAATACTTTCATGTTCTAGTCTTTTGTATTATTATCAGCATTTTAGGCAACAGTATCTTAAATTCAGCTGTTCATTTATGAATAAATTTATTTGGAGACTGCGAATTGAATCTGCAAAGGCAACACATGCTTGCACTTACATCTTCTTTCATTCATTACGCAATCTGTCTTTAACATTGCTATAACCAAATGCACATTCTCCCAATCAAGCTTTGTTGCTTTATAAGAGGATCCTTGTTAAAGTGTTCATAAAATGATTTATTATTTGCCCCATATATCGTCATTCGTATATCCAAACCCGTCATCAACTGCTCCTCAACTCTGTAACTGCATTCATTCACATCAACCATGGCTTTGTAACTGAAAAAAGACCTTGTATGACCTTGAATGTAGAGATGTCAACCGGTGGTACAGAAATTTTAGGTATGATATTGTACAACTTTCAAAATAGTAGCAACATTGTAATTGCAAGGAAGAGAACTTCTCAAATATACTTATTATACATAGAATAAATTATGTTCATATTTTAGAGCCATGAACACTGAATGCAAAAAATGCATTATCTCGATCAAAAAAAAGAAGAAATTAGTAATTCAGTTTCACCTTGTATGTGGAGCAACAGATGTTTGACAGATAAGATCTATTTATATTTTAGAAACTTACCTTTACAAGCAGATGAAAGTAGATGTTAGATTGCTGCAGATAAATGTGAATTAAAAAAAAAAATTCCAGAATTTTTAATTTTACTTGAGAGTTTTATCATGATGCTTGAAAGGGAGAAAGTAAAACAATTTAGCCTTCCTGAACTATTACTTGCTTCTTATCAAATCAAGTAACCAACTGCTTAAACTGTTTAAACAATTTTGTGAATAATTTATTAATTCTTTTAAGCTCAGTCATATTGAATTAATACAGAAGACTAATCACAATAACTAATCAATAAATACTTTTCAGTTAAATATATTTAAGTGGATTTTATAACAATTTACATATCCAGCTCATCAAACTCATTTCCTAAAACTGGAAAGTGTGGTATGTCTCCAAAAGAAACTGCTTTATAATTTTTGTTAAGAAATGATTTAAGTTCATTGGTATGATCCATATCTCTTGTTTCACATACAACTTTTACCTATAAAAATGATAAAAATATATTAATACACCACATGTAAATAAGTAAATTTAAAACGTAAATATAAGTAAAAGTAATTTAAATTTAAATGTAAAATATAAAATAATATATATATATATATATATATATATATTTATTTATTTATTTATTTATTTTACTGAAACTAATCTTTTTAAGACTTATGTTATTCCTCTGTACTGTTAAATTATATTAACACAAAACATTTAGAACAGAATATCGAGATAAGACATACATACCTTACCTTAATTTAATATGATAGTATTTTTTCTGGATTCCATATCCTTAGTCATGGTTTTTAATTAAACTGCATAAAAAGTGAAAAATACTAAAATAATGAAAATTGTGTGTTAATTTATTTTGTGAGTGCTGATATCTAAGTCAGTGTCTGTGGGAGACAGTCTTATAAAAACTGTAACAGACAGCAGCACCCGTATTATAAATTAAAACACAATTTTTAGTATTTTTCATTTTTAATATGCAGTCTAATTAAATATTTAAATCATGAGTGAAGCTGCAGGATTCTGCAAAAGTACTTTCATGTTAAAATTAAGGTAATATATGTATGTCTTATCTCAATATACTATACTAGGTGGTTTATATTAATAGAATCTAAAAAAATATTTATATATAATTTTCAAATATATATATATATATATATTAAAAAAATCAATTCCTTTATTGTCCATATCTGTAGTAATTGATTAAAAGCAAAAACAAAAAAATTCAGCATAATCCACCACACTGTGGATTGTGCTGAATTTTGTTTTTGCTTTTAATATATATATATATACAGTCTAGATGTCAGGACACACAAACAAACAAAAAGAATAGTAAAAACTCTAAATTAGAATGTTATCGTACCAATACAAAATGTGTAAAATGATTAACCTACAACACAAGAATCCACATTTATTTATTTTTCTAAACTAAGTGTTCATTTCATTCTGCAATCTTAGTGTACATTGAGATAAACTGAATGGAGAGAGTACTGCATCCTTCAAGATAGTACAGTATTGTACAGCTTTGCATATAATTTGGTCTATATTGTACTGTGAGTAATCTCAGCTTCATTTATAAGATGACATTTTTATTTCTGATTTTAGGTTTTGGTCTTTGTTTATCTGTTAGTTAATCTTTGTTCATGTAGGTACATTTAATTTAACCCACTGAATTGGTCTAATGGTGAATGCGTTTACCCAAATCAGCTGATTTGGAAGTTGATGAGTTCCAACATTCAAGTCCTAGTAAAGGCGTTACTTTTATACAGATTTGAATACTAGATCATGGATACCAGTGTTCTTTGGTGATTGGGTTTCAATTAACCATACATCTCAGGAATGATCGAACTGAGATTGTACTAGGCTACACTTCAATTAAACTTACTCATATCACCCTCATTCATCCTCTGAAGTAATACCTGAATGGTAATTTCCAGAGGCTAAACAGGAAAAAGAAAAAAAGGTAAATTTAATTTAGGGAAAAGTGAATTTGAGCATCAATATGATGTTATCTATTCTTGTGGTGTAGAAAAGTGATAGATTCACAACAATCTCGTAGTTTTCTCTCACTTTTTTAAGTAGCAGCAATTTCTGAGGTCAATGTAATTGTAGTACAAAACAAATGCAGTAAAACTGAACAGTGTTGTTTAACTTCAGTATTCTAGGGAATCAGTTTTGTAAATATGGGTTTAGCCATTACAATTTTATCCTTATTTCATACCCTTTAATTTCCAAGATATACAAAAGAATCAAAATCTACTTACTGGTAAGTCAAAGTAGCAGAAATCAGATTTGAAGAAATACCAGAAATTCTTGCAAAACTCATGAAATTAAGCAAATTTTTAAAATTTATATTTAAAAAAAGATGTTCCTTAACTGATATAATGTGATGTTTGAAACATCAATTAGTTTTTTCTATTTGTAAAATGATCCTTATAATAAAACAATAAATAACTGTACCTTAACACTGAAGACATCAGAAGTAATCCAAGCACGTTCATGAAGTATATCCTTTATGGAAACACCCATGTCTGCAAGAAGCTTACATAATTCAGAGATTCCACCTGGTCGATCGCTAATCATGATTGAAAATTTTAAAAGACGACCATCAGCAGCTAATCCTCTATCTATACAACGACCTAATATAGTAGTGTCTATATTACCACCGCATAGAGGAATAACAACTCTGAAAGACAGATGGTATCTTAAATTCATTAAAGTCACTACATTACAATAGGGTGTTATTCTCTTTTTAAGGATAAAAAATCTGTTAATTATAAAATGTAAAAGAAATATCACAGCTTCCTGCTTACGCATAGTTATTCTGGCTAAAAAGGAAATGTTTAAAAATATAACATACTTTTAAGCACAACTGATAGGAATAAGATTACGTTGGTATTTCAGATGAATTTAGATTTTTTCTTTTGTATTTATAAGCAACTAACAATGAAATACTCATATCATTTATATTGCTGAAGTTAATTTGAGTAACAAACTCATGTGTGTATGGGTGTGCACACTTAAGGCAATTAATGAAAATTAATTTGAATTAGTTTTCACATGTAATGACTTCATTATGTCATTATAATTAATACTAAATTTGAATGTCTGTGTATAAGTCTGTAGAAGACGATGTTTGCTTAAAACTGAAGAAGCTGATCCATGAAGAGTGCCAGTCAGAATTATTCTTTAACTAAAGTTCTCATTCAAATTTTCTGAATGAATATAACTGAGTTTTCATTTTGCAAAAAACTGCTTACATTTTTATAGCTTCACTTAATACTTTTCTTTTGTATGTGTGTGATTTTTGCATATTTTAACACCATCTTAGATCCAACCATCAATTTTGATATATAAATGGAAAAGTGCTCAATACCTTCTAATGAATTTGTATTCTCAAACATTTAAGAAGCTAAATTTTGGCACAGTTATTTCCTGAGGTAATCGTTAAAAAAGTAAGTAAAATTATTTTAGGTAACAACCTTTAGACGTTGAACTAAATAGGGGAAAAGAAAGGGATTCCAAAACCAGCTGGAATCAACAGAACTATCATGGATGTTTCTCTTAGGTAGTAAGCTACCAGACAGTTAGGATTTTTTAGTTTTTTATAACAGGAAACTTAGTTTAAATTTTCTCTGGACTTTTGGTTTGTGATGGGTTGAAATAATCTCAATTTTATTATGTTCCAATAGTTCCTTTTTAATTTTCAGTAAGTTGGTAAGTCATAAAATTCTCTTAATATTATTTTAATGAGGTATTATGAATTAACATTTTTAAAGAATTTTTTAATCTCTGTAAGACCACGATAAAAGGTTTCGTTTATTGGCATCTCTCTTCTTTTGTTCCCAGACTTTACATTTTGCGTGAGTGTTCTTTCCTTTGCGGGGTCATTTCTTATCTTGTTTTTTCTTTTGGAATCCTTCACATGTTTTGAGTTTTTGTCTGAATGTGTCTTTCTGTGATTTTGTGTTTTTTAAATGTGTACTTATGATTTATTTATGTCTTTATTTGTTATGTAATCTAATTATATTTTTATTTACTATGATCAGTTAGAAATTACCGAGTAAATATTGCTCATCACCTGTACTCTAGAATTTCTAAAGTTTCCTAAACTGCAATAAGTTACAATTTAAAAAGTGTAGAATCCCGTGTTTTAGATGGAAGTAAAAACACTAAAAATTTCATATTTAAAAAATTAATTATTTAAGAAAATGAAAGCAGAAATGGAATATATTAGTATATCATTTTACTTCATTAGAAAAACATCAATTATGGGGAGTTGCTTACCTTTTTCCTTTAAAATCATGTAATTGCCCAGCAAGTATAGCAGCTAGACCAGCAGCACCAGCTCCTTCGACTACACACTTTTCAAGTTCAATCAGTCTTAATATCGATATAGCTATCCACTCTTCTTTTACTACCAACTGAAAAGATTAAAATTACAAATATACTGACATTAAAAATTACAGAGTATTAAATTAAAAATATGCAGAATATAAATGGCAATTTCCATTCTTTTATTTTCTTTTTATATTACAAGAAGAATTAATAGCATAGGTTTCCAATATTGTTTTTTAACCAGTTTACTTGTTATTAATATTTATGAAATCATTCTGATTTTTTGAAGACTTCAGTATGTTTCTGTGGTGGTTTTAAGAGAAAAGAATATTTTTACACGACTACCCAAAAAGGAGTGTATGTATTCAGGGTGTACATTTGTTTGTATGTGTGTATATATTGTCGCCGAATGGCTTCGACGGCACGTGGCATTTACTAACCTCATGGCGCCCTGAAAACGCCGTTTTTGTTGAATGGCTTTGACGGTTCGTATTTCATGACCTTGTGGTGGCTCTGAAAAGGGCCGTTTTTTACGTTAGCTCTGAGAAGAGCTTTGGGTTCGCAAGCTGGTCTCCGGCGAGGTCGGGGAGTTGCGGCTCGTACATTGAAGTCCGACCAAGCTTTCCCTCAGTGACAGTTGGGTCCCCACTACATCGACGCAGTGGTGGCCCCCAGAGCCACGTAGTATCGGGTCGGCGTCGGCCGTCCTTCGCCGGTGCGGCCGAGGCGGTCTCACGCTGGGCCGGCTCCTGCAGCTGAGTCCGCCCGTCAGGGTGATTGAAGCACGGCGAGCACTAGCTGGAGTGGGAAGGTGGCGTTTGCATCCAGCGACTCCCTCGGCGGGCCGGCCAGGCCTGTTGCTCCGGCGGGGATGTTGGCATCCACCAGGAGGTCTGTTGAGCCTGCCAGGGAATGTCTTCTGTCTTCTTTCATCTTCTTCTTCTTCTTCTTGGTCTTCTCCAAGTGGTGGTCGTCGATAAATTGAAAATTCATTCTCGTGTACGCTCTTCTATAGGAGCCTGAGAGTGGTGGGGCTGCAGCGCCGCTATGGTGGCAGAACTGCGCGGTGGGAGTGATACTTGTATCCGCGCGTCCGTATACTATGTGCCCCTCTCATATGGTTGTTACCGTTATCGGTCACCAATATTAAATTAAACATATATGTGGTAACAGTATGTATGTTTGTTCCACCATAGCAGCTCAACGGCTAAACCAATTTAGATGTATGACCCCGCATCGGAGTCCCTACGTTACAGGGATGGTCATAGGCTATATAAATTTGTAAATATGTATGTTTATTTGTAATTAAAAGGCCACAAAAATCATTTAAATTATTCTAAATCGATAATCGACAGTATTTTTTTTGGGTATTGATTTTTTTGTAATGAAAATGGTTATGTTTTAAGATCCGCTATGATATCGAATGAATGATTTACGGTAGTAAAATTTATTAATTTATTTTATAATTTTTATTACTGTTGTTATTTATTGTTTATGTATGAGCATTTAAGAAAAAAATTTTATGATTTTTTGTCGGGCAGTATGTTTGATTATGTAAGCTTGTTCTTTCTTCTTGCTCTTATTTGTTAGTGTTGCTTCTTCTTATTCTGCTTTCTTACTTATTCTTATTACTGTTGTTATTTGTTTGTAAACATTTAAGAAAAAGAAAGATTCATGATTTTTGACAGGCAGTATGTTCTATGAAATAAGCATATTCTTTTTACTACTAAATACGAGTATTAACTATAATCCCTATCTTTTATTAATAGAATTAATAAATAAATAAAAACACAAATGTAAAATAGAAATAAAAATAATCTATGATTAGAACTTAAATTAATTAATCTGTAAATTAATTGCCAACGGACTGCTTCTAGCAGGAGGGAGCCTTACGCAGCCACCAGGCGCACCACCATTGGTCCGCTATGCACCACAATTTTATTGCTAAATATTAACTAATAATCTATTTCTTTTATTTACATTACTGCCCAAAAAGGAGTGTAATGTATTTAGGGTACATGTATATATGTTTGTTCCACGTAGCAGCTCAAGCTGAACCGATTTAGATGTATTACCCTGCATTGGAATCCTTACGTTACCAGGAGTGTCATAGGCTGTATAAATATATGCATTTTTAAATAGATTTTAAAAAATTGAAAAAATCTATCAGACGAATGAGTCGTTTTTTAATAACTCGCATCTCACGTATGAGATAAGAGTTTTTCTAATCGTTCAAAATGAACTGTTGAGATATGAATTATTCAAAAACAACTCATTCATCTGATAGATTTTTTGAAATCTATATATTGTTCTATCAAATGATCAATTTTATTCATGTAACTAGTGTTTTCATACAACTGCCCAAAAAGGAGTATAATTATTATTGTTTATATATATATATATATATATATGTATGTTTGTTTCACCATAGCAACTCAATGGCTGAACCAATCAGGAAGTACGACCACGTGTTGGAATCCTTACATTACCAGAAGTGTCGTATGCTATATAAGTATGTATATGTTTAAACAGATTTAAAATATTTGAAAGATATATAAAAAACTGTCACCCGCATGCTCTTCAATTATCCTATATTAAAGAGCAATATTTGTCAGTAGTGTTTTTTTTTCAGCAGTCACGTTTTTTCATTTTCATTATTTATCTCTTGTTCCGTAATTTTTTCCGTAATTTGTTTTGAAATTCAACTCAGGTTTTATGTTATAAATGGTTAAGTAGTGCAGGACAAGAAAATTTAATTATTAAGTTATTTAAATTTTTTTTTAAAGAAACAATATGCAATTGTTTATATTTACTTGAATTATTCTCAGATGTAGTTCTAGGGCACTTTTCTGTAGGGTATTCTAAGTGCTTGTACCAAATTGAATTCTTCTGTATTACAGTATAACTTAATCTTTAAATATTATTTTCATTGTTTATATCCTCAGTACAGTACTACGATACCAATTTCTTTATTAAATTTAGATTTTAATGCTATTTTGATATTTTTACATTAACAGGAAAGCACTTGGTTTGTTACAAACTTTATATTACAGCTGCAAGTTTCAAAAGTAATACCCCGATGTCTAACTTTACCGATTGAGATGTTATTTATAATGAATGAAGTCACTGTAGAGTTTGAAGTTTATACTGTATAATGTAAGGTTACATCTCTCTCCATTTACTTCATTTGCTATGATAATCTATTTATAAATTTATTGAACATGGTTCCACTAGTATATTTTAATAAAATAATTAAAAGTAATTAATAAGTGATATATCCACCTTACCAGCAAATAAGTGTTATGTCCTTGACATCTTTCAGTTTTTTCACATCAGCATCAGGAGTTAAAATATTATAATTAAGTCAAAAGTTAAAATACGTATACAATCATGACTGTTTGCATGTTAACAGTATACTAAAGAGAATAGAATGATACTCTAGTGGATTGAAATGTAATTAAAAGGGAAAACCATGTTATCCGAAATGATATTTTAGTTATGATTATTATTTCTTTATGTTTGTATTTAGTCCTTGTTTAAATAATTTATCTTCTTTAAAAACTTTCTGTTCATTAATTAGATTTTTTTGGTTAGTATGCATGTGTAATTTCTCTAAATTATGTGTATTAAAATGATTGTAAGAAATATCTAAAATGTTTATAAATGTATTTGGATTGTACGTATAATATGTTTAGCAAAATTAGAATTTTAGATTATGCTGATTTTAGAATTTTCTGATTTTTTTTTATTAGAAAATCAAAGTAAATCAGTTATCATCACTAAAATAAAGCTAAAATAATCTTGATTAATAATGAAATAAAAAGCTTATACATTAATGAACAAAAGATTAATTTTTATATGTATTTAACATATTCTGACTTAATATATGAATTGGGCAATGTTATATTAAATGAAATAATAGAAATTATCGATTTTAAAATTGCAGACATGATGAAACTTAAATATAATGCAATGAAAATTAAAATAAATAAATTGATAGATAAATATAATAAAAGTAAAAGCACTAAGTTTAATAATGTAAAACAAGATAAAATAATCTTAATATTACTTATAAATTTGGAGATAATGTTATCACCATGACACAAATCAATTTTGATAAAGAAGAACTTAATATGATAGCCAGTGCATATAAATGTAATATCAAATATAGTAAAATAAAATATATAACAAAACAAACTATAATTGGCACAGAAGATAATTTTTATAAAATCCATGATAATGACATAAGAGATAACATAAAAAATTGAATGAATAACACCAACTATAATATTATAAAAAGTAAATCCACAAATAATGATATCATAAACAATATGACATCTAAAGAAAAACAAAAAAATATTAAGATTAAATTAGTTAGTAACAAAGCACATATTGTTAAAGCAGATAAGACAGGTACACCAGTTATTATGTACATAGAACAATATATAGAAAAAACTATGCAATTTATAAAAATCAAAAATCCCATTAACGTATAAATTAAAAAAAAATTAAATCTTTAATTAATAAATCTAAATATTACAACTGATTATAAATCAAAAGATAAATTTAAAAAAAAAATTAATACATATGCGCTCAGTATGAAAGATTTACCTAAAATACACAAAATCAATACACCAATAAGACCATTAATTGATTTTACCCTTTCACCAACATATTTTTTAAGTAAATGTTTAGCAAATATATTAAGAAATTTAATAAAATTAAATACATATACTTTAAAAAATGTATATAATATTACAGATCCTTTACATAATATTAATATAACTAATAATACAACAATTATATCTTTAGATATATGTAATATGTATTCAAATATAGATATAACTAAATCGTTAAATCATTACAAAACATTTAAAAAATAACAAAAGATTTAAAAACAAAATATATAAACGAATTAATTGATATGATTAAATTATGTTGCAAATGTAGTTTTTACAATTTTAATAATCAATTTTTCATACAACCATTTGGTTCAGCAGTGGGTGAACCGTTATCAGCAATTATGTCAGAAATATACTTTTCTGACATTTTGTCGATAATTTGTGATTTTCTTCTTCTTTGGTTTCTATTTGCTAGCTTTTCTTTTTCTTCTTCTTTTAAATATTTTTGTTAATTAAAAAAAAAATCAGAATTTGTTCAAAAGAGATAAACTTTTAATTACGTAAGGTGTCAACGTTGAGATAACAGCTCGTTGACCTTATTTACTTATTAAACACATTTATTTATTATTCTATACATTATAAATAGACTAAAATTAGAAAGATATAAGTATCTTCTAATTTTTAGAAGATACTTATATCAAAAAAGCCGTAACACAACATAAAATAATTTTATGTAAATTTTATGTTGATGATACATTAGATTTATTAGATCAGATACATTATTAAATGAATTTAATAAAATTGACAAACACATAAACCTTCTTCTAATAATGCAATAATTAACTATAATTCATTTCACCCACGGTCCCAAAAGATGGCTGTTTTTAATTCACTTTTATATAGAGCCATATATTATTTAAAGCAGGTTAAAATTTCTTTAAGCAATAATATAAAAATAATTAAAAATATTGCCCTTACAAACGGTTGTAAGGGCAATATTAATACTATAAATAAATTATACAATAGAATAAATAATAAAATTAATAAGATAAGCAATATAAAATTATTACCAGATAAAACCGAAAAATATACATAAAAAATTAATACACTCCATATAGTCAAAAAATTGAAAACTTTTGTTAAAAAAATTAATATAACACCTGCTTACACAAAAAATAATTAATTAATTAACTATATTAATAATAATTATAATAGACAATAAACAGTAATGAGTCTAACCTTAACAAACAGGGGGTTTATAGTCTGGGTTGTGAGGATTGTGTTATGATATATGTCAGTATGACCAATTGTAAACTTGCTATACGTGCAAAAGGATAGATTGACAATATTAAAAACAATAAATCCAAAAATTCTAATTTTACTAAACATATTTTGGATAACGATCATACTTACAATCCAAATACATGTATAAAAATTGTAGATATTCCTTACAATCATTTTAATACACATAATTTAGAGAAATTTCACATATATAGTAACCAAAAAAATCTAATTAACGAACAGAAAGTTTTTAAAGAAGATAAATTATTTAAACAAGTACTAAATGCAAACATAAAGAAATAATAATCATAAGTAAAATATCATTTCTGATAACACTGTTAACTTTTTTATACCTAGCATCCACTTTTGTGTCTCTGTTAGTAGTAAAATTTTCTAACCATCCATAGTTTCCACAGTAATGGTAATTTATAAAGTACAGAAGTAACTTTATGAAATTTATAAAGTAGAGTTACAGCATATAATAATAATTACTTACCAAAAATACTTATGTCAGACTTTCGCTAAGTTTGGCAGAATAAATCTTTATAAAACAATTTACTGCTGTTAAATCTATCTTTTTATTTATACTTTGCATACATAGAAGCATGAAGTTTGATGAAATTACATTTGATTAATTAAATTATTAATCCCTGAGGCTGATGCTGCAAAACTAAATACTGGATATCTGACTCAATTTTTGTAAGGAACAAATAAAGGTCTTCTTTTTTGGAAATATTCGGGCGGTTTCTTTCTTTGGTCATAATATGATTAAAGCACTAAAGCATTATTCCACAAGATATAAGGTAGGGAAAGGTATCAATAAGCTGAATATCATTTTCCACATATTTGGATATAAGACAGGCATTTTTTTATTTTGCCATAGGTTTTCATATCCACCACTATCAAATTTATGTTTAATTTCTTCATCATATCTAATTTCTATTCTTCTTGGCAAGTTTTATCAATCTCATCAGTATTTGTGGTAAAAGGATTTTTTATCCAGTCATACACCTTCAATTTCAAAATATCTTCAAATTGTTTTTCCATGTCCATTTTAAGTTCATTGAGGTGGCTACTGAATCTGTCAATATTCTCTGGATTTGCATCATCTTTTACAGATGACAATTTAGGAAACTGATGAAATTCTTTCTTCAATAGATTACAACGAAGTAGTTCATGTTTGCCAATAAATAATGACACAATACTTTGGCAACCTATAAGAGTTTTATTAGCTTCCTGAAGCTGCAAATTGACATTATTATATCTCTTGAAAATATCTGCCAAATAAAAGGCATCATTCTTTACTGTTTTTAACTGTTGACAAAAATTGATCTCATTATTACTTTCAAAAAATTGTATGACACTATCAAATGCTACAAAACCAAAGATGTACCTTTTGACAGCCACCGGACTTCTGTGTGCAAAAGTAACCTAATTCATTCATTATTGTCCTGGCAAAGCTGTTTAAAGAGTCTATCATTTTTTGCATTAGATCTTGTTTACGGCTCAAATTATTGTAATTAATGATGAATGGAGAATTGTATTACATGTTTTCTTACAAGATATCTATGTACCACACAATGAATAAATAAAAAATTTGGCACTTCTTCCTTCAAATAAGCATCAGTAGCACATGCAACAATATTATTCAAAGGAATATTATTTTTTGTAAAGTATGATTTCACAGTATTAAATATAGATAATTCTCTTGTATCTGTAATGAGATTTGTTGCAAATAGCATTTCTTCTCGTAATGTATTGTCTTCATCAAAATAATGTACATATGCCATCAATAAAGCATTATCTGCATTAGTAGACTCGTCTAATTGCATGAAAAATGAAGAGTTTTGGAGAATACTTATAAGATTTTTTCAACATTAACTGCCATTTTTTCAATTCGTCGCTATCCTGTGCTGTCGCTTAGAGGTAACGTATTTAAAATTTCAGGTATATCCTGATGCATTACTGTTGAGATAAATTCTTTTATAGAGAGTATTTTTACAGTTTCTCCAATATTATAGCTTTTACCACTTTTTGCAATTAATTGTGAAATGTGATAAGCGGCAATTAATCTATCTTCGATTGTTGCATGTTGTTTCTTAAATGATGCAACGATTGTTGAATGATTTTGAAATTTTGTGTAAATTTCCTGGAAATATTTAATGGGCTTGTCCTTCTACTTTGGATGCTTTGTACAAAGATGTTCTCGCAATCGACTTGGCTTCATTGCCTCATTGGATAATGTTTTATGACACAATAAACACATTGGATGTTTTTATTTACAACAGATTCTATGAAACCCATCTTCAGATACTCTGGCAAATAGTCATGAACGTATTTATTTTTTTGAGACATGGACTTATATTATTTCACAATATTTTGTTTGAAGCTGTAGGCATGTGCTCACTCTCACAAATCCAACTGTGTACTAACCAGATGTGTGAGCTATTCTGGGACGAGGCTCTTTTGCTTGCGGTTGCACTATAGTGTCATATAGTTTCACTTACGTAAAGTGAACTAAATTTATGTGTGGGTGATACAAGTAGTATATTTTCTGAGATTTTAATTGTCACGGAATTTTATGAAAATCTAATGAAAATGTTTTTAATTAATGCTATGAAATTTTTTTAAACAGTCAAATTAAAAAAAGGAAAGTGCTACATTATCAGACTGAACCACTGTCGGCCACCATGAAAGCTGGAACGCCCACTAGTGGGCAGTAGGGACCAGGTTGACTACCATTGCACTAGAGTATCTTTATATTCTCTTCAGTATACTGTTAACATGCAAACAGTTATGATTATATACGTATTTTAACTTTTGACTTAATTATAACATTTTAACTTCTGATGATGGTTTGAGAGAACCAAAAGATCTCGAGAACTTAACATTTATTTGCTGGTAAAGTGGATATATAATTTATTAATTATTTTAATTATTATAATGTATTTATTGTAAATTAATTCATATGATTTTTAATTTATAACACTTTAAACCAAACATGTTTTGTTCAGTCTTTTATATAGAACTGTTGTAACAGCATTTAATCTATTGGCATTTAGCTGTTTCTGAACGAACTTTTTTTAAGAAAAATTTAGAATTTACTGTACTTCCTACAAGAATATGAATTGTATCTTCTGTACGTAAATGTAAAAATGGATGTAAAACATCAAAATGATGACAGAAATAGTATTAACGTACAGTGAGTTACCATTTAGATTCTTATTTGGTGGATTCCAATGGTAGTAGTATGGCAAGGATAAACTTATCATAGAGCTCTTCCATGCTTTCAAAAACTCAATCAACCAATCACCTGGTATTCTGTGTAGTTGCAGATCCCTTATACCAATGCTGTCTCCAATCATTTCTCTCCCAAACCCTCTGCTTTGTCAACCAATAATCAAGCAATAATATAACTAAATGTCAGAAAATGCATGTTTTTTTTTTTTTTTTGTCTTCAGTCATTTGACTGGTTTGATGCAGCTCTCCAAGATTCCCTATCTAGTGCTAGTCGTTTCATTTCAGTATACCCTCTACATCCTACATCCTCCTCTATGAATCATGAGACCTTGCCGTTGGTGAGGGGGCTTGAGTGCTCAGGGATACAGAGTAGCTGGACCGAAGGTGCAACCATATCGGAGAGGTATCTGTTGAGAGCCAGACTAAGGAATGATTCCTGAAAGAGGGCAGCAGCTCTTTCAGTAGTTGTTAGGGGCGTAAGTCACAATGACTTAAACGGCCATATCAACATCACTCAGTCCTCTGAGTACTGCGCAGCTGAAAGCAATGGAAAACTACAGCTGTTTTTTTTTCCAAGAAAATG